>NW_004524660.1:6968995-6974188 GCF_000260255.1 Octodon degus | reverse complement strand
AAAAAAAAAGAAAAGAAAAAGAAAAGTTTTAAATGAATGGAAAGAGAATCCTGATTTCATGGGCTGAAAAATTTAATCTTGCTAACACATTAATATTTTCTAATTAAAATACATTTTAAATGCAATCCATAGCAATGAAATTTCATTTCATTTTGTGAAAAAATCATAAAAACCTTGGGAAAAAACACAACTTAAGTAAAGAAATGGTTGTAAACCTCCTATATCATGTTTAGAATATATAAAAAATTCTTGTAATTCAAATAATCTACTTAAAAACAGGCAACAAATATGAATAAACATTCTCTCTAAGAAGATAAATTTCCAGCACCTCATGTAAATACACTCACAATCAGTGAATAAGAAAGTGTAAGGCACAGAGAAACCTTAATGAGATACCAATTCACTCCTATTGAAGGTATTTTTTTCTCATTGAAAATACCAAACAGCATGTATTAATGATTATAGTTGTGCTCAACTACAAGAATAAAAAAAAAGAAAAGAATGTAAATAATTTCTAATTCATGAGTGATTACTCGAGGAATAAATTTGAGGAAACATGTGATTTTAATGATTTAATCTGAAGGGAAGAGAAGGGCAAGACTGTGGTATAAGACTGTGGTATATGTGTAGGGCCGGGGAGATAGCTCAGTAGCATAAGTGCGTGTCTGGCAAGCGCAAGGGCCTGAGTTCAATCCTCAGTTCTGCCAGAGAGAGAGAGAGAGAGAGAGAGAGAGAGAGAGAGAGAGAGAGCTTTCGTGTGGAGTGTTATAAAAATATCCAATGATACTTAAATTTTTGAATTTTATTATTACAGGATACTCATTTATCCCTCTCAAGTCTGTCTTCTTATTTTATTCTTTTTTTCTTTTTTTGGCCCACTCGGCCCCTGAGGGCAGGGCTGGTGTGGCATGTGGTGCTGGGTATGGAACTGCGGTCCCCTGCGCCTGTTGAGCTCACTTCCGCAGACGCTTTAGACTGCTGAGCTATCTCGCTGGCCCCCTGCCTTCTTATTTTAAGCACTCTTTTCTCATACTTTTAAGAAGATAAACAAGACTCAGTGTTTTTATTGTATTCCTTCTTGCCAACACAGCTACAGATAAAGAGCTCAAATGTCGTCATCGAAGGACGTGTGAGATCCTGCTCCATCTTGAAGGTCATTTCATGCAATATTTCCACCCTGGAAACTCCAGGCACTGACAAGGACTTTCCATACACTGCAAGAGCTCATGTGGAAGTTGTTGTGTTAAAAAATGTGGTCAGCAGAATTCTCTGTTAGAAAAAGCAATTCACAGAGCCAAGGGCAAAGACACCGGTGCTGTCGGTTGTGAGAGACACGCAACAAAGCCATAAATGTGGGAAGGAAAATAACACAGGACACGCAATCCTGCGTTCAGCAAAGGCATGCCACTGCTTTGCATAGCTTTGTCATTGTGTCGTCTGAAGCCTAATATTGTCTCCTTCAGTGTAAGTGCATTAAATTGAAACTCAGATTAACTATATCTAATTGGAATTTGTGACGTTTTTGTGGGATATTAGATTGTGTGGTAAGTATTCGATGAAATAAAGCTATTCTTATAATTAATAAGGAAACGAGAGAGCATCAAATTCATCCTGCTCTTAAATAAATGACATAGATCCTTGCTTATCATCCAGGGATTGTTTTGTGCTGTAAAGGACTTGTGGGAAGATGTGCAGACACTTGTGACTGTTACATTCTGAGGAGGACTGGAATGCCACATCCTGAGAAGAGATTTAAGATTTCACAAATATCCGGTCTTGCACAACACAGCTCTCAAAAATAAATCATGCCATCTAAATTAACACTAGTCTTGAAGACTGAAAGTCTTGTAAAATATTATTCCCAGCTAAAAAAATGTGATAAAAGAAAATGTATCTTCAGTTCTTTTTACTAAACCCTCTCAGTTTTTCTATCTCAATGCTCATGTCTGTGGCCTTAGCTCTTGTGGTCCTTGTAAGTGTGTCCCTCTTGCAGAAAATTTTACCAACAGGAGGCAAGCCAGACAAAAGCAATAGCGTAGGCATTAAAACTATGCTTAAGTTTTAGAAAATATTAAATGTCATTTGCTAATAACATCATCGATTTATTTATTTATTTGTGGAACCAGGGATTGAACCCAGGCCCTTGCGCTTGCCAGGGAAGCACTTATTCTACTGAGCCATCTCCCTACCCTACTTTTTTTGTATTTTTAAGGAAGTGTCTACAGGGTGTTCAGGGTCTCACTACTGGATCATACTCATAGTGAGCCCACACCTGGGGCTCGCTGAGATGGCAAATGAGACCGGGCGTGGTGGTATGGACCTGTAATCTCAGTTCTTGGGAGGCTGTAAACAGGTGGATCACTAAGAGTCTGATCTCGTAGTGAGATCCTGAACTCCTTGTAGACCTTTCCCTAGAATACAAAAATAAATAAATAAATAAATAAATACAAAATAAATTAACATTAACTTAAAATTTTGTTTACATGGCAATTGTCTATAAATATTCTTATGCGTTTTTATTCCAATACACTATCAAATTTGCCGATCAGATTCTGTAGAAAATAATTTGCACTGTGCTATTAGTGGAAATTGTCTATAAAATATGAATCTATAAAGACAGGTGTCAAAGAATGACACGTCATTTTTGCGTGACAAGAGTCAAAATGTCTTTTAAAATAGCATATCAGAATGAGGTGCCTTCAGGTGTCTTTTAATGTATACATCAAATACGTTTTTTTAAAAATAGTAAGTACATCAAGGCAAGGAGAAAAAACTTACCTTTGATATTTACAATTGAACGTCTACATTTTACAATTATTTGAAAGCTATAAATTTACTTTAAGCAAATATATTAATTCAAAAAATAGGCCTTCAATTTCCTCTCTGGCCCCAAAGCATCTGGAGCCTGACATGCTGTTTCCTTGGGCTCCCAACTTCTGCTGATGAAGCAGATGCTACAAGGTTAGCGAAGACATCAACGTAAGCGTCTGCAATGTGCAAGATGTCTGGAAAGATTATGTAGGAAATCTGGCTTGGCAGATGCAGAGGAGGGTTAGCATGGACGGATTATGCATCTAGTGCGGTTGCTCCATGTGCTCCTGATCCCTCCTACAGAGTCTTGCCACCAATTTTCCAAAAATGACAGTATTTGAGCTTATTCCCACCCATTCTATTACTATTCATGTGGCTAAGTGGTAAAAATTATACTCCTTGGTAGTGAAAAGTAGTGCTGTCAATCAATTTACAGGAATGAAGCTCTCAAAAGGTAGACTTCAAGTTTGTTTTTCTTCTAAACGAATAGAAAAAGACTGAGAAGAAGAAGAATATTTTGCTTAAGCATTGGGCATTTGCATTACTTAGGTAGGGAAGACCATAGTATTCTCCATGTTACTTAACTCTACTGCAGCTCATGTGCTCTCTGCAGACAGACAGAAGTAGGGAAAGGATAAAGGAACTTTTAAAATATCAACAGTGATTCTTCAACTGTTGTCCTGTTTCAAAGATAACTGTATGGTATCAATTCCACTTTATCAACCTTTTTAAAAATCTACTTTTAAATAATATTGATGCTAATAATAGCATTTTAATTAGGTCTGCAGCTACAGACTCTCAGAGAATTTTAACTAAATTGGAAGAGGAAGAACATTCCCTCAGAAATAAAATGGTTAGTTGAGATCTCTTTCAAGCACCTACAATTTGGAAGAAGATGAGTTTTTTTTAATTTCTGGGAGGTACATTTCCCAGTATTGGCTGAAAGCACAAGGTTGTCTACATGATCAATAGCAGCTGAGTGTGCGAGCAGATGGGATGTGTTTGCCATGGCAACCAGCATGAAGCATCAATTATACTTTTAAAACATTTTACTTGACTTTTTGAGACAGGGTCTTGCTGTTTAGTTTAGACTAGTTTTGCACTCACTACATTGCCCAGGGTTGGACTCAAACTCATTGGCTGTCCTCATGCCCAAGCCCCCCAATTGCTGGGATGACAGAGGTGGGTCCCCAACAGTGCCCAGTTGTCCTCTTCTCTTGGTTTAGTAAATCTTCTAAATAACAGACCACAAAGCTAAAAACCATCTTTTAAGGCTTTTGTCATTTAGTTCATGATGAAAAGTGTATTTTGTCATACCAGATGTTGGTTTGCTTTGCTATGTTTTGGGTCAATGATAGTGAAAGGGGGATCCTTTTTGGGTGAGGAAAGAGGACTAACACAGCTCCTTCTTTCCCTCCCTGTTTCATGCTGAACCTTTAGCTCCTAAGACAGCTTGTAATGGCTTCTTCTCAACTCAGGCTGCCTATTCAGATTCCTTGTTTCTCATGAAAACCAGTGCACTCTGGCCACAAGCCTTCTTTATGCTGTCACTTAATAGGAAGAGTTTTTATTTTTGCCTTTAATAATCTCGGTACTTGAAAGACACAAAAAAGAAAAAAAAAACTGTCAGAGGACTGTCCTGCTACAATGCTGTATATGGTTAGATTTCTAAATTTCTGTGTAAAAATATGGGTTTATTCGTATTTTTAAAAATTATTTTCCTTCATATTCTGTAAGGACATAAAGTTCAACACACCAATACTTGATGGAAAATACCTGTTCCACATTATGCCTAAGATGTTTGATATTTCGACAGATAGCGTAAACCTAACTGCATATGTTGCAGGGTAATAATAAGCTCCTCTTCTGGAAGGTTAACAACTTCAGTTTGCAGATCAAAATTGGAGAAAAGGAAATGCTATAAGATCAGCCAACATTTTGGCCCTAGCCTTCCAAGGTCAGTGAAGACTCAGGACATAGGAGAACCTGTACAGGGAGAGAAAACTTTCTCTCAGGCGCTCACAGAGAGAAAATCGGTCAAGCAATGGCTATGACTCATCCACATGGCTGACACTGACAGAGGATCTACAAAGTGCATTACAGGGCTACAGAATAAATCCTGAGGGGACTTGACTGAACTTCTCAGACCCAAAAGTTACATTTCTTTTTATATAGGTCTTGTTTTATCTTGGTCTTAACCATCCAGCAGAAAAGTATAAAAACGAGGTATATAAAATAAAGCCATATTAATATGCTGAGCTGTAAAAGGTTCTAGTCATCAACTTCTGTGGATAACCCACTACTATTGTGGACTGCTGGACTGTGTTGGATTGTTTTGCTGAATTCACGCACCTATAGTATTTAGATGCCAATGGAATACCC
>NW_004524660.1:6955749-6967595 GCF_000260255.1 Octodon degus | reverse complement strand
ATATCACATCACATAACTTCTCAAGAGTATCAAATAACCTCTAATATCTAACATGCAAGATTTTTTAAAATCCAGTTTTTCCTGAAAATTCTTTCTGCTGTTTGCAATTCTGGTGCTCAAATGTTAATACATATTACTATATTTTTGCTTATATTTTAATCCAGCAAACATTTCTTTTAGTCACAGTGGCGTCACCAGTTGCACTACGTGATCTGGAGACTGAACGGTCTTGTTGAACTGAATTACTACATTTGCTCAATGCTAATTATTGCCTTAGTCCGTCAGATTGCAAACACCACGCGGTACACATTCCTAATTAGAGGACGATGCGAGGTAGGTTCAAGCACAAGCACAATAAAAATGAAGTGACTAAGTGAGAGACCGGTTCAGATTCTAAGATGTTTGATACGCAGACACCTGGAAAGGGGGAAGAGAACATTTGCTATATCTGAAATGAACAATTTTTCTTTTGTAAATTTAGCAATGTAGAGCATATATTCCCCTCATATAGTCACCTCATATGGCAGTTTCACAAATATTGGTGCATTTTAATTATTATGGCAATTAGGAATATGTTAGAAAATACATATCATGAGCTGGGGCCATGTGTTTATCACTCTGGAGGTTTAAGGCGCTTGACGCATGTTGTCTTAATAATCACAATAGTTATCTTTTCCGTAAGACCTAGGTATTAAACTACTGGGGTTTAGATGATAAGTTTAACTGTGGAGTTAAATTATTGCAGTTTAGATTATATACTTAATTATTAGCAATGTATTTTTGGAAAAAAAGCATCAATTATTATTTGTTTCTTTTAAGGATTGATTCCTAAGACCCCAGAAAATAAAACTTCAGCAGAGATCATTTGGGAAATAATGTAAGTAAGTCAAAATAGCTAGTAGGAGAAAGACATTTTAAAAGCAACTTGGATATTAAAAATACCTTAACCTTTTCGCTTGTGATTTGGCAAACAGCATTTAACTTGTTTCACATTTTCCCTCCTTTATTTTGAGTTTATTAACAGATATTTATTATGTATGTGAAAATCACCTACAATAACAAAGAAATTTAAAAAATGTACAGATTCAAAAGTATATTTTAAGCTGAACTATGAGTTTAAAGCATTGTACTGCTTCTCCTTACTGCAGGATTCTGATGGGTCCCAGGTAAAGGGTTTGGGAACTGCGGTCATTCTGGATTCTATGCTCCATGCATGCTTAGTCCTGTGCTCTTTCATGGGTTAAAGGTTCATCACAATTGTTTAAAATGTTTTGCCCCAGCCCTGAGCTCCTACCTGAAGACCACACCTGCTATTTCTTTTGCCTCTAATTCTCCTGCAAAGAGCACGCAGTGTAGACATTCCTCCTCTCTACTTCTTTCTCCTTCTCTAGTCCAGGACCTAAATGTGAACAAGGCAAAAGCCAGGGGCGGTGGCTTTCTTTTGTACAGCCTTGGAAGAGTGATACCCAGGACAATTTTACTACATAATTAAATTATTAAGAGAAATCGTTGTGTTTCTATATAGTGATACTTCTACCCGTGGACCACCTGACTGAGATTCCATCTTCTAAGATTCTCTTGTTCCTTAATTATTTAAGCGCAGGACCTCTTCCTGTCACCACTTTGGGAAGGCCTAAAGCTCAGAAAGAACAATACTGCAGGAAAGCTCTGGAGTGAATTTGAATCGTGTGCTACCGGTATGCCATCACCTCCATCCCCACCACCAGCAAGCTTTCATTCCTAAGCCAGAGTTTCCTTCTAAAAATACAGAACTGAAATCTAGCCAGTTTAAAAAAACCAACAATGAGTTCAACTTTGATATACTTTCTCTTTCTTATGTCTCATATGTTAAAACATCTCTATTTTCCAGGGTGTATTTTTTATTGGCTAGTTATAATTTTTAGCTCTTCTGACGTGTCACAGATTAGCTAAAAGAGAAAATGTAACTACAAAGCTGAATGGCATTCAACTTACGGCCAATTCATTAATAAGGCCAAAGGAGTAGAGGAGGATGCAAAACCCTCTGATGTAGTCTCATCCACCCCACCTACCATTCTGGGGTCACTCAGCCGCAGCGCCCTCTGACGTAGTCTCATCCATCCCCACCTACCATTCTGGGGTCACTCAGCCGCGGCAGCACAGTGCACATGAGATAAGCTTGCGCCGTAGGTAAAGAAGACACGCTTCGACGCGTGTCACTGCCCTTTTATACTTGGGGTCTGCAGCTCATGCATGTACTGGTGATGAAGCAGTCCCCTGACTTGCGCAGAGCATCCACAGAGCTTTGTGTTTTTGTCCGCCTTGGGGCAAAGGATCACAGTCCCCAGTCAGGAAGCTCTATCATTGTGCAGAATTTTCAAGTATAAGAAAGTCTCTCTTCATTTCCGTGAAAACACCCCAAGTCTGTCATGCTATTTAAGTATGTATGACTTCATGTTTAGTATGAAAGCGACTGTCAGCTGAGCTGTTTCCTCGGAGTCCCTGGGCCCTGACCTTGGAGGGGGGCTTTGTACCCCATTATATGGGCTAGATTATAAATATGTGTTAGATGAAAAATAGGCTTCAGAAATTTGACCTATATTGAAATAAATAACTTCTCTGACAAGTTTTATACATTTTGTCTTTTTAAATATTATCATAAACTTAATATATTTTCAAAAACAAATGTTTAACAGTATGAAATATTTTAATCATACCATAATTCTTTTATGATTAGCAAAGTATGAGCATTTTTATAGACCCATGTTCATATATACATATATATATATGAAATATGAAATATTTGTGTAAAGGTGTACATAATTGGGTGAGCGTATATGAGTGTTCATGTATGTAATGTGATGTATCTGTTCTATCTACAGTGTTTTGGCAGATTGTTCTTTAAATGTGGAAATGTCCACGTGAGCTCTCTATGCGTTTTCTTGGGTGAGCATCTCGGCCCTGAGATTGTTGGACCTTCCCGGCCACCGTAGCTGCATTTCCAGCCATGGGGTTGCAATTCTTGGGAAGTCACTGTGAGTAATGTGAGCACAGAGAGGTTTGTGGCACCTTGGCAGCAATCCCAGCTTCTTGATGTTGTGGATCAGGAACTTCCAGAAACTGCCGAGTAGTGTGTGTTTTGTTTCATTATTGCTTCCACAACTAATGTTGGGTATTATTTTTCTTTTTAACAGCAGAATGCTCCTGAGCAGCCATAAATGCCATCCAAAGACAGCCACCATTCAAAGATAGCTCATTCACTCTGCTGGCAAAACTACTACACAGATATGAGCAGGATGCATTATTTACGTGAGGAGTAATAGCGAGACTCATGGTCACTACATGTTTGAGTAGGAAGTATGGGAAACACCGAAAACATGTTCAATTTTGCTTTCATTTATTTTAATAATTTAATATTGCATCTGTTACTGGTATATCGCTTTATATCATTCCTAAATAACTCTTAAATTATCTTTTTGTTTTGCTTTTATTTTTAAAATTAATTTTATTATTATAGGGGATTAAACACTGGTCACCTCAGAGCACCCAGCTGAACTGAGTCATCCCATGTTGGGTGTGGAAGACCCACTCAAAGATTGTTGCCAACAGCCCAAAAGAAGGGGAGCAGGAGTGTAGTGCGCTGTTGGTTCTAGAGAAGCTCATCCCCCTGGCTCTCCTGACATGAGCTCGGCCGTTCTCAGCACCGGAGGAGCTCTGTCCTTGCCGGCCCTGAGGATGGCTGCCTTTCCTTCTAGGCGAGCTGTAGTACTTACCTGTGTATCACTTCCTGCCTCCAGTACAGACCCCCCGGGCTGCTGGCGCAGATCCTTCACCCCTCTGGTGTCCAGCAGACTGCCCAGCTTCCACCGTTGACCATTGGGCCTTCCCGGTGCAGGTTCTGGAGCAGACTCGCGTGACACATTGTTCTGGGCTCCAGGCTGCAGCTGGCCTCATGGAGGACATGGCCACGGGCTGGATTTGAGCAGGCCACTGCTGAGGCACTCAAGTGCTCCGCTGGATTCTTTGAGTCCCTAGCAGGTAGCCTGATGGCCTGAACTGCTCTGCATTTGACTTTTTGGGTGAATATTATAAAATAATCCTATAAATTATATATTTAGTATTAATTCCATTTCCTTGTAAATCCTGAGTGCCATAATTATGCTTCGTCATTCCAGATGATTTCAAGTAGGTTTATTTCGAAATCTAGAAGTTGTGTCTTAGAGCTTTGAAGCAATTCTTAAGTCTTCGACGATTGGTTCTAAAACTTTAAATTGCAATGAGCACTTTTATCATTATGGATGCAGGGGCATCTGTCAAAAGCAGAAAAGTACACTTGGGCCTTGGACACAAAACCCTGGAGAAGGAAGGTACAAGCAACAGGAAGACAGACTTGCAGGGTTGAGATTCTAGTCTCATTCAGTTAGATATACAGAAACAGTAAAAGGCGAATGGACACCTTAAGGAGTGCCTAAATTAGGTATAAAATTTTGCCTTGAGACTCATCATCTATAATTATAGACAAATTTAGAACCTGAATTTTGCAAATGCATAGCCATTACCTGAGCAATTAACAAACCTTCCCAAAGTCTGTTGATGCTTTTAGAAAATACACAAAACAACATCAAATTTTAGCAGGTTCGTAAGATTTAGAATTGGCAAAAAAGAACAGCAGAAATAACTGTCATGTTTTTGTTGACTCTACAAACAATGTTTAATAAAATATATCCTGGAGGGTGCAGTTGAGGCTGCAATTGATCACACATGTGGGTGCAAGGTGGATCCAGAGGAGAGCACCCGAGGTCATCAGCTGCCCGGCCAGGAGAAGCACCTGGCACAAGGAGATCCAAACTGTTCGGCAGCCCCGTGTTGCGTGACTTTGTCACACGTTAAGAGCAAACACTCCCACAGTGGTCATGGAGCACTTCCTGTCATCAGGAGAGAGAGGTATCCATCTGACCCCAGCACTCCCCTTGTGTTTATGTCTTCACCCTCCCTTGTCCTCCCCAACACCCTGAGAGTCAAGAGCTGTGCAGGTAGCACCAAACACGGTCTGAAGAGAGACCTGGGTGGGGAGAAACGGTGGGCGAGGGGACGCTTGTCCTTGCGCACTCCCTGGGCAAGAAGGGCATCATAATGCCAATCATCAGCACAGCTGTGCATCGTTACTGGCACTTAAACAGGCACAAAACTTGGGCATGGATGTTCACTAGGGGCACAAATGGGTTAACTAAGGCCAGCGAGAGAAAATGAACTTAAGAGAATCCGCAAAGAGAAAATGGGCTTAGGAGAAGCCGAAAGCTGAAAGATGTAGTCATGGAGCAAACAGAGTCAATGTCAAGAACCACAGATGTGTGCAGATATATATATATATATATATAGAGAGAGAGAGAGAGAGAGAGAGAGAGAGAGAGAATTGTTTGTTGTATCCATGATTCCTGCATCCACCTTTTCTTTTTCTTTTTTTCAGAACTGGGGATTGAACTCAGGCTTTTGCGCTTGCCAAGGAAGTGCTTATTCTAATGAGCCATCTCCCCGGCCTCCCCCTTACTTTCTAAGAACACCACAAGGATCCTGACTTGGAGAACTATTTAAAAATTATGTCCCAAGCTGGAAAAGGAGTATTTAACAGTGACACTACATCTAGACCTTCAACCCTCTAGCTTTGCTCACTCAACTAAGGAAGAATCTAAGGCAAACAACAAAGGGAAAGTTTTCAATTGCATGTGGCGGATTTAGTGAGGTGCCCATCTCATGAGGAAGGGCAAGGGCTGGATGCAGAGAGGGCCCGTGCTCTGATCCTGGAAGGCTTCCCAGCCACCTTGTGCCCTGCCAGCCAGGCCTGCTGGCCCATGTTGTCAACCCAACTGCAAGCCTGAGCACCGGGGTCAGGTAGGAGGGACATGGCTCAAGCTCATCCCACTGTTGCATCCACTTCTTCTAGAGAAAGTTTTCAAGGAGAAGGCAGCAGTCCCTGGGGCCAGCCATCAGTATAATGGCTGTGTGCATCCCAACTTCTTTGGCACCTTCAACACCCTGCCAGCCAGCCAGCCATACCCATAGCACCCAGCACTCTGCTTAGCTAAAAGCCAGGGAGTGACATCGAACCAGAAGAAAGGAAGGAAAACAAAAAATTGGCAGTGGCCATGGCTGCAGAGTTGGCAACCGCCATGCCCCCTGGGAGCAAGGAGGCAGATCCATTGAGCCATCTCCAGTGGGACAGCTTGCCCAGCCCCAGGAGACAGTGGAAGCTGCAGCCGTAGCAGGAGTTCAAATACAGAAATCAAGGTTATGATTCAATGTATTCAAATCACTGCTCCAGTAAGCACAGACTCTTGTATTGTTCAATTGACCATGCTTTCCTTGACAAAAATTAAAAAAAATCTATACATAAGTAAAGGAAATTCAAGGATTTCAGGCGTTCTGATGCCTATTGGGTGCAGCCATGGAATTGACTATTAAAGGAACGGGTTTTAAAGGGCTTTCAGACACGGTGGGGATGCCTCCAGGTGTGGCAGCTGCAGGTCAACAGGCTTGGGCAGCATTCCTCACCTCAGCACAGGTGCTCGATTGCCAGCCTAGATGGATGCAGAAGGCCATTCTGGATGTCTCCGCCTTATGTCCTCCCTCATGTAGCAATCAGTTTATGGGGCCATGACATAGTGCAGCGCCTGATAACTGGAACTGGGCCACAGGCAGCAGTCCCAGCCTTTTCAGAACTTTTCTGAGTCTGAGGTTGGGACTTCTGCCTCACAGCTAACCGACCGGCTATGACTTCCTCCATGAAATAAAAAAAAAAAAAAAAAAAAAAAAACCATTTTTCCTAAAATTTATGTCAATTGGGTTATTTTAAGATTGCTTATAAGACTATAATTCCCATTAGTGAAAACATTGCCTCTTTTCTCAAAAAATGTATATTTTAGTGACAGTTTTGCTCTTTTAGGGGGCTAGTCCAAAATTTCCTCACCTTACATTATACAGCAAATAAAACTGTCTTGCTTTAATTGTAATCTTCTAAACATCGTATACAAGATATGCTACTCATTTAAGAACTTTTTATAAGACTTCAGTGTTCTCTTGACTCCTATAAAGGTTTATTGCCGTCTTCCTTTTTCAACTGTATAGTTTATGGTTGTTAAATCTTGTCTTAAAATTTGTCTTGTGCGTATTTGCTTTTGTTTTTATGTGCAGGTGAACATTTCTAAATATTTCTTGGTCTAGAAAAGCTTTGGGGCCAACCAAATAGCTCAGCAGATTAAAGCGCCTGCAAGCAGGCACAGGGGCCGCGGGTTCGATCCCTGGGCCTGCCATGCCGGCCCCGCCCCCCCACAAGGGCACACTGAGATGGCAATTGAGACTGGGCATGGTGGTGCACACCTGTAATCCCAGCTCTTGGGAGGATGTAAACAGAAGAATCACTATGAGTCCAATCTAGTGGTGAGACCCTCAACACCTTGTAGACCCTTCCCTAAAATACAAAAACTCAAAAGCAAAGCAAAGCTTTGGTATTTTACACACAGGTATAAAGGTTTAAGATATGATCTGAAAATAACGAGGTTTAAACAGTTGCTCAACTTCACCATTCCATTTAAATAATAGCAAGCCTACTGGTGGCCTCAAAAAGGGCATGCACCTTGATACCTTTTTCATATTTGGGTTACCTTATCGGACAGAGGCATATTGTGCACCAAACTGTTTAGATCCAGGTAGTAAATTTTGTAACCCTAACTGATTTTCAAAATTTACTTGGTAACGTTAATTAGCTTTGCCCCGCTTTTAAGCCAACTGTTCATGATTTAGGCCCTCTCGTGACATTCTGAAGGGGGAATCTGGCCTCCGCCTCTCTGTGCTTATGCCAGAGACAACAACTGCCTTTTATAAAGTTCACGGCTCTCTATTTTTCAGCTTTCTAGAGCTTACCTTTCTCCACCAATGTTTTTAATTATTTTCCCAACTCAATATGTGGTCACCGAGACCCTGTGGCAGTCTCAACACCCTTTTCCGTGGCTTTGGTTTTGAGGTATACACTGTTATTGTTCCATTTTCTTCAGCTCAGTCATAATGGCTATGGCAATTTTCATCCTCTTGGCAACCTACATTGGCTAACTTCTCTGCTGTTATTGATTGTCATTATCTGTAAGACAAATCAATTTGCTTCTGTTTTCACAGATGGGTCATCTTTGCATAGTGGAAGTTAGGTAACGGCCTCCTCTTCCTCAAAATATAGGACACAGGCTTCTCAGTGAGTCCTTAAAATTCAGCTACAAAAGCAAAAGGAGCAATCAATCCCTCTAAGCTCACCTGGGAATGTATACTACGACGATTCAATCAGGTAAAGCTAAATAAGTAAATAAATGAATGAATAAATAAATAAATGAATGGTAATTTGGGGTCAAGAATACCCTTGTGTTTTGCCAGAGCATGTTGTTCAGCTGTATTGTGAACCCAGATCTGGTGAAGTTGATTCCACTCTTCAGGAAGCTGGTGCACAGTCCCATGACAGCGACGCTTTGAAGATTTCTCTACAGCTGACACACCAGGATGAGACTAGACCTAGCCTGGGGCCAACTGAAGGAACTAGCCCAGAATGTCAAGAAGATGGTAACCAAAATGGGAATCAAAGGTCTGAGTAGGTGACAGAGTACATAAAGATAGCTGAACTGAAAGTTAATAAGATATAAAAAATATACTCATTATAGATAAAAGATTTTATGCCTTCCAAATTCTTTTTCTAAGAGATCTCTGCTAATTGATGAATAACAAAATTTGACTAGTCTATTTATAATTATAAATTTCTAAAATGGTAGAGGAGTTGTTGTTATTCAATTTGGTAAAAAAATAAACTGGAGTGCAGTCTGACTGTGTAAGACTGTGTTTGATTGTCCACGTTATTATGCTACGTTCCTGTTAATAGTCTGTTTGTCCATATCCATGATCAGTTCTTCCCTTTTTTATTTGAGCTGAATAATTATTTCCCTCTTCCTTTTGTCTTTTTTTGCACCATTTGTTTGCAATGCAATTTGAGTTTTAAACTTAGAAACATGCTTGCCCACCTGGTCAAAATGATATCAAATTTATTTTTCTCATAGGACAAAAAAAATTAAGATAATGAAACAAAAATTCTTTAGAGTAGAGAGAAATTACTGGACAGGACTCCAGCTGGTGAATACAGGACAGGCAAACTTTGTTAATTAAGAAGGAGCCCCCAGGAGCTCCAGGGTCTTTGGGAGACACACCCAGTCACGTGGCCATTGGTCAAAAGATTTATAGAAAAATACAATAAAGTTTTTTTTTTTTCTACAAAAGATGCACTTGGTGAAAAACTAAATTAAGAATCAAATGTTTAATATTTTCTTTTTTTTTCCACCACAAAACAGTCCTTTATTTATACTTTTACAGAGTTAGTAACACAAGGTCATCTAGCTATGAATAGCTGACCTTAACCAGACAGGATGTTTCTATGCATCTTAGTTAGGACAGATGTACAGCTACTTTCTCTCAGGTCATTGAGAAGACAGGTTAGTGCCAGCACTGTTGAGACCAGACATCACGTCTGCCTGTTGTCCTCTGAGTACTGCAAAGACAATCTGCAGTATATTAATTTCTGTAACTGTCCTACTCACCTGTTTTGAAACTCTTTCATTGCTATTTTATCTTTTTTTTCTCATTAAAATGAATTTTAAAAACCCAGTAAAATTGGATAATATGTTCATGGGTAAGTGAACATAAACTAAAATTGTTAGTCTGAGCATGGTGGCACGTGTTTATAATCCCAGCACTGAGGAGGCTGATTACAGGAGGATCACTGAGTTGCTGTGTAGTGAGACCATGTATCAAATACATAAATGAGAACTAAAAACAAAATAAAATTTTAAGAAAGCATCAAAGGTTTTCACAAGTGTATGCAATTCATTATTACTAATAATGAACTGGTGTAGTAAACATATTCATGACACTTAATGCGCAGGTCTTCCAAAATGTAAAAAACAAGGATTGCTTACGATGACCAGAGTTTATTTTTAAGATTCAGATCTCTACTCATAACAAAAACTTGTGATGTGTATCCCATTAAAGAACAACAGATTAGATAAAAGTTTCTTACGTGTTAGGTTGAGATGATTGATTGAATGGGTTGTGCTACGTCAAAGTGAAAATTTGAGCATATTTCAAAATTCCATCATGATTGGCACACTGCAATAGTATGTACGGCTTGTGTTAGGATTTTCGGGATAACGAAGAAGGAAGGATGAAATAATTCTTTACTGCAGGCACCGGGAAGACTACAGGAAAAGGGAGACATGGAGCTTCACCTGGCCAGGGCAAAAAGGGCTGTTTAGGGTCAGTATAGAGGTGGGGTTTAGGGAGCATTGTGAGTGATGTGACCGATAGTGATTGGGCAGGAGGTGGGAACAAGGAAACAGGGTATTGTGAAAAGGAAGTGGGAAGTTGTAATTAGACGGGGGAGAAGGAAGGCAGAGCATAGTGCATGGCCACCAGGGGCCTGTGCCATACTGGCTGGCCACCATGATGACTTAGTAGAACTTTTTATTGAGGAGAAAGCACATCAGCTGGCGTTTGCTAACTTTCTATGTAAAAGATGTAACTTACCTGTTTATATTCTGCATAGGTGTAAATGTTGACTATCAGTGGTTGTTAGAAAACAATGGTTCCATTTTATGTTCTTTTTTTTTTAATGTATTTGGTACAGGGTCTCACTACACAGTTCAGACTCATAGTGATCCTCCTGTTGTTTGCAGCCTCTTCAGTGCTGGGATAACAGATGTGCACACCACACCCAGTCTTCCATTTTGTGCTTTAAGTTGTTTGACAGATAAGATAGTGATATTAATGTTCCTGCCTCTATTACACTGTAGTGTAATTAATTTTCTCTTCTGGATGTTTGACAACTGAGATTTGGAGACCAAAATTAGAGAGATAGATGGATGGGCTAAGAGGATAACCAATATTTTGGCCTCAGCTGTTCAAGGTTAGTGAGGACCCAGGACATAAGAGAAATCCTGCTTCAACATCCTATAACTCTGCTGAGACTCTGATCTTCTGATCAAGGAGATTGTAGGACCACAGAGGAAAGTGATTCAACTGTGTATAGTGTGCCTAGGGAGAGTCATCAGGAGAAAAAAAATCTTCCTAACTTTCACAGAAAGGAACCTAGTCTGGCAATGGCCGTGACTCATCCAGATGGCTGACACTGACAGAACTAAGATGTGCTGTATGTGGTTCTGGAGTAAATCCTAGGAGATTTAACTGATCTTGTTAGTAAAAATTGATTAACAAAAGTCTTGTCTTAAATTAGTCTTGGACATCCAGCAAAAAATTAAAACCATGAGAACGAAAGTTGTCCACAAATCTTCTCCAGTCGCAGCTCTTCCAACTTCAACTGAACACTCATCACTTATAACTACTAAACAGAAAATGGGGAGATATGGGGAGTGACTGGAGCTGAAAATCAGTCACCTCTGTGGGGGCGAGGCAAAGCTGGCCCAGCTGAGGCAATCAGGCTGCTTCAGTCCAGAGGAACACCTTTCCTGAGACAGTCCCAGCTAGACAACCTGTGTCTCCTGATACTGACTTTGTCAAATGAAGAAATAAATGCCCCACAGCAGCTGAGCAGTTTCCTTCCCCCATCAGAAGAGAAAGAGCTCCACCTGACCTCGGCTTTCCTCTGTTTCTTTTATTTCTTCATCCCCAAGAACATCAAAGCTGCCCAAGGAGCAGCAACTTTCATGATATATTTACAGTGGGTAACACGTTTTCAACAGTCTCATTTTATTCATGTGAATGGTTTATTTAAGGAACCACTTGGCTTAACTTTTTGTTAAAGACATCTCAGTACATATATGCATTTGTAG
>NW_004524660.1:6951726-6952679 GCF_000260255.1 Octodon degus | reverse complement strand
CTTCGCCTGAAGGTATTTGGTGTCAAACATAAGCCGCCTGCATGCGCTTGAGGTTGTTTTGGCATCTTATAATTTGTCCCACTTATTGTTGGGATTCTCTTTTGCCAGTGCCACTCTGTGTCATCATGGTAACTCTAGTACAATTTCAAGTCAAAGATTGCCATACCTCCTCCTTGCCCTTGTTGCTCAGGTTTGTTTTTGCTTTTCTAGGCTTCCTTTGTCCCAAGTGAATTTTAGCAAAGTTTTCTCCATTTCTATGAGGTATTTTTTTATCAAAATTGCTTTAAATATGTAGTACAATTTTGGGAGTATGAAAATTTTTCCAAAGTTCCTTCTTCCTATTTAATAAAGAAAGTAAATACCTCTACACTGAAAACTATATTACTCTGAAAAAGGACATCTAAGAAGATATACAAAATTAGAAAAATGCTTTGCTTTTCAAAAACTCAGACTAAAATGTTTTATGTAGCACAATGAATAGAGTTAGAGACTATTTTCATAAATATCACATTCTCTTTTAATTAATGTTCATAGGCTCTGTTTATGTATTTTATTCTTAATTCTGTGTTTTCCCTAATCACTAAAGCTCAATACGAAGTTGTCTGCAAAGTGATAAAATATAAGCACATATAATTCTAAAAAGAATTATTCATGCTTAAATGACTTAGAGTGAAACTTCTCTCATTTTGAGTATTTTTCCCTGGGCAATAGCAAGATACTTCTTTTTAGACTGACTACAACATTTTACAAGTTAGAAGACATCACGAATTTAATATATATTCTGGTTTATCTCGCTAGTGGAATAAAATTTCAAATAATTAAATTATCCTCCCCTGTCCCCCTTTCCACAGTTAAAAGCTTAGGTATAACCTAATCCATGCATAGACAATTATTTGTAGCACAGTTGTGCTTTGCGTCCAGGTGTCCTCCCAAAGCACCCTGCAGCAGTGGGT
>NW_004524660.1:6949128-6950776 GCF_000260255.1 Octodon degus | reverse complement strand
AGGCAAGACAGCTCAGCAGTCGCAAGAGCCTGCTTAGCCAAGCTTAGGCAGGCAGGCAGGGACTGCAGTTTGATCCTGGGCACCATATGCTGTGCTAGCCCTTCCCCCACAGTGGGCTGAGCTGGTCCCAAAAACAAAAGCATGGGAGATGGTACAAAATTTCATTAGGCAAAGTAATAGGAATTCAATGAAGGTTGCTGCATTGAACAATGTTATATTCAAATTAGTTGTTTAGGTTAAGAGATCTAAAACTACAAAATCAGTTTAAAAACCAGAACAAAATAGTATCAAAATAAAGTTATAAGAAATTACAAAGAAAAAAAAGAATACAAACAATTTAAACATTAACTGCTCCTTTCAATAGACCAGCAGAATTCAACAGTACAACTATCAAACCTGTTCTGAAACTATACATAAATATATCTTTTTCCCTTCTTTCTTTTGTCCTTTTCTTTATCCCATTTTTTTTTCCCAAGGAACAAATTCTTTCTCTTTCACAGTATCTATTGCATCTTTCAAGTTTTATTTACACTCATATTATTCTACAAGAAGTGAGTCAGTTGTCCTATCTTTCTGTCACCTATCTGTCTATCTGTCTATCTATCTATCTATCTATCATCTATCTATCTATCTATCTATCTATCATCTATCTATCTATCTATCTATCTATCTATCTATCTATCTATCATCTATCTAAACTTCCTCTTGTATAGCAACCTCTACTGCTCTTCTTTTCATAATGGACCCTAATGTTCGTTTTTTCAAGCTTATCTGTTTCCAGGTACTATATTTACACATGACCAGTGACGTAGCCTGATTAAACCCTCAACTTCTCTCAAACTATTTTGATCTATGGTCTTGCCTACTCACCAAAAATCCTTTAAAATTATAATACCTTTCATCAAAATGTATCCTTAGAAAAATAATTTGTTAAACCTAATATGGTTTAAACAAAAACAACAAATTTTAGGAGTCTTCTAAGTAATAAATAATTGACAGAGTTTAATCTTGAAAAGACAAGGTAGCGCTGAAGAGAAAATCTAATGGTGAATGTTCCAGGAGCCACGCATCTATCAAGATGTGTCGCTCATTTGTGCTTTCAGCATTCTTCAGATGTGTCAGTAACAGGTTGCTAATTATACCTACAAGGTATATGAAACTCAAAACCAATTTAGGACACCACTGATTTAAAATAATTCAACCTAAAATATAAAATTATGAAACCATAACGCACAGTTTAAAGATCCATAACTGTACCACAACTAGATTATTAAGGCAATCGTTTTCTCTGTGAGAACGCTGGCCAAAAATCTAGAAAAGAAATTAATTATTTATATGCCCGTTGAAAACCATATACCAATACTTATTCTAAGTTAGGTAAAATGATTAATGTAAAATAAAGCCCAAAAAAGCTAGATGGGAATATGAATATATTGATTAGTCCTGAAAATGAGAACTGTAATCATGATGTAAAATGGGAGTACTTAGAGAGGATAATGTGTTTAGTTTGTAGAACTTAAACTTTGAAATCAACTTTTGCAAAACTAACATATTAAATATATTTAGGGGCTGGGGAGATAGCTCAGTAGAATAAGCGCTTGCCTGGCAAGGGCAAGATCCTGAGTTCAATCCCCGATTCCACCAAAAA
>NW_004524660.1:6930513-6948563 GCF_000260255.1 Octodon degus | reverse complement strand
ATAAGAATATACCAAGACAATATGTACAAAGTCCTGAGTATAAAATCATCAGCATTTTTCCAACAGCTGGAAAACCTTAAAAATTAGTTTTTATCATTATTCATTAGCTTCATTAAAGAGCATATATTTGACATTCCTTATAAGGTAAACTCCATTTTAAAATCTAGACATGGAAAATGAATAATATTTTTTGAGAAACCTTAAAATTAATTAGTATGTTGTGACACATACTCAATTATATTCAATAAATGTCTGCAACACAGTGAATTTATGCTTTAAGGAGAACTAATCTAAAAATTAAAAAAGTCTAGCTTGGTCTATTTGACTCATACAGTTTTATTTATCTGCTTTTCTATTGTGTTGCCTATTTTTACGATGCTCTAAATTCTCTGTGCTGTGTGCGTAGTTCAGTCAGCAGGATGCTACACAATGCCCCATGCTTCCTTCCCACTTGCAATGTGGTTGAGAAGGTACCCTTGTTCCACACGAAGCTATCAGAGATGCTTTTGCTGCAGGGTGTGCTATCAAAACTTGGTTGAGAGTGTGGCTTGTGAGATTACAGCCACTCTTTTCCCACAGTTTTGCATTGCTGATTTAACAAGCTCGTACATAAAAGTCCAGTGGTCCCAGACGTCAGAGACTGATACTCAACAGTACTGCCTTCTCTTTCATGAAGTTCTCATAGCTTCCAAGATGGCCAAATACTCGATCTGCCTATAGGAATCCTTCAACTCTAAAATCATGCTTATAACTACCATTCCTGATGAAATTGCATCACTTCAGCAGCATTAGGGAAAGAAGGGAGGTTTGGGTGGTTTTATTAATATTCCACTTACCCAACATTACTGTTGAATGCAGCAGGTCAATAAATAACTTACCAGCTTACATATATTAGTTTCCTACAAGAAGAAGTCGCTAGATGATTCACAGTGTAGGAATCAGGATCAGCCCAATGTCTGACAGGGAGAAAGAAATTTGTAAGAAACAAAGAAGTGAACAAAGATCGCATTCTTGACAACTATTTACTCTTGACCTAGGTAACATACTTTCTCCATTAATGAACAGTAATGATAGCTAAGATGTCAAGATTCCCATACAGAAAGATAGCACATGGATAGTACATTGTGATGATAAAATAATTTGGGGATCATGCAGTTCTTTATCTGTAGAAATTACCTTTGACTGGAAGAAACTGGTGCTCAGCAACACGATGGGCGGAACACGCTGGACCGCTGCCTTTACCCTCCTCTGCATGGAGCCTCTGCCCTGTAGCTCTTCCCCACGTTCTGGTTAATGCCTGTTGCATCACAGTGGCTCCTTGCTACTGGCTTTTGGTGGATTAAAACATTGCCAGTTCCTGCAGCTGAGAGGAAGAAGGGAGTAAGCTGGCACCAAAAGCTTTTCCCCTCCCGCCTTCCCTGCAGGGACACACAGGCCAGGTGCAGACTTCACATAGATAGCACAGACTCAAAGTCTTAAAGTTCTTTTTTTTTAAAACTATTCCACCTCCCTTACCTCCCTAAGCCAACTTTGCTCATCCAGCATCAAGTAACCCTTGGTCACATGTTGTGTTTTGCTGCTAAGATGAAATTTGTTAACGTACAAGTAGCTTTTTTCTCTAAACCCCAACCTCACTGTTCTGGCTCAGCTGCGATGTTGGCACTGTGTGACAAGTAAGTGGGTTTTGGGAGTACCTGGGCACTTGGTCTCCAAAGGTGCAGCATCACTGCCCCACAGGGCTGAGTCTTCCTTGGCTTTTCCTGCCATTGTAAATTATCTATTCAAAAACCTTCTCTAAATCATCTTTTCTGCTTCACAATTCCCCACTGTGGGTGCAGTAGGCTGGCAAGAACTCAGCTCCCTGCGGACGTTCAAGTACTCATGGCTTTCTTCTCATGGTTGGTCTTCCTGCGTTGAGCTTGATCTTCACGTCAATAGAGAGGGATATGGACAACATAATTGTCAGCAGTAAAATTCATATTAACAATTAACAATTGCTTCACAATTAGCAAATGGACAATTTCTATAATAATCCAAAAGAGGCCCTACATGGCTGACTTACACGCGGCTTTATTCTTTTCACACTGAAAGCGCCGTTCATCCACATTTCCTCATGGCTGCATGTTACACTGGACTCCACAAACGGTGCAGCCAGGCCTGATGGAGAGCATAGTAACACCACCAGACACTGCAGGGGAACCAAGCAAGTGCACAATCGGGACTCAGTTCAGGTTGCAAAAATCAAGACATCAGATTTTTAAAAAAAAAATTATTTTTTTTCTTTATTTGGTACAGGGTCTCACTATGAAGCTCAGACTCATAGTGATCCTCCTGGCTCAGCCTCCCCAGCACTGGGATGACAGGCATGTGCCACAAGGCCTGGTTTCTGTGGCTGGCTAGGTACCCGGGGCTGGTACAACAAGAGAACAGATTTTAATTAAGAAATACTGGATACTACTGGAAGAATTCACTAAAATGTGTCTGTTCAATTACTCTAGAAAGTCATACACATGGTGCAAGATTGTTCATTTAAATTTCTTAAAAATTCATTTGGATGATTAAAGTTCACTCACTGGTCAGATTGCAAGCCCACCAGTCGGTGTCTAGCATCTTTTTTATGATGCTCTCGAACTAATGAACCCCATGTCCCCTTCCAACATACCGAAAAAAGAAATAGGCAGCTGAAAATCCTTAGGCAGGTGACATACAGCGCAACTTCTACACACCATGTCTTTAGTACAGTTCTGTGAACTGGCTGTGCAATGCACAATCTTTGTAAAGCATGTCCTTTCCAGTAAGTGCTAAAGACTACTTTCTTATCTGTAAACACATACTCCATCTAGGACAACATAAAAGCCATCCCAAGTCAAGTGCTAAGCTTTGTGTTTGTTATGTTTTTCTTTACGAAAAATATTTTGCACTTACAAAACATCCCCAAAATTCACTTGGTACTTGCTGTCAAAAAGCTATTATCCTATGTTTCTGAGTTTTCCAGCAAATAGTGTCAGCCTGAGCTCAAAAAAAGAGTAAACCTCACAAAACGATTTGAAAAAGTGAAAGTCCTTATATAAGTATTCACATGTGTATTAGGTGGAAATTTTCATGCTTTATTAAACAATGGAGACTTTTATTTTTCAATACTATGATGGGTTTAAATTATTGTCTTAGTCTGATATCATGAGAGACATACCAATCCCCAGGCTTTGACACCTGTGCTCTTTGCAAACCTTTGCCCAATGTTTTTATTAACTCAATTTAATAGAACCTTTTTTATGGTGACCTTAAGAATTTAATAACTCCTCCATGCGAGGACAATACCACCTGCAGGCTCCACTGGGATTAAAATGTGAGAGTTCAGCATGTCTGCTGGAACACGGTAGAGAAAAGAAGAGGCGAGGGAGAAGCAGCTACACAAATCAGTCACTTTCCTCTAACTGACAAGCGCTGCTACTGTTTATGACGGTCGGTCCTGGACATGTGTCAAAATCTTGCTGGTTGCTAAGGTAATATGCAGCCCACTTGCAGCTTCTCAGTAACACTAATCTAACTTTGATCATGTCAGATATGCCAGCAATTTTCAATTCCAAAGTGTCTCTCCTCTTGACAGACATTCTGCATATTTTACAGACGCGATCAATATGTTATTAGTCAACAACTCGGCACTGGCCCATGAATTAATCCTTTTCTGTCAACCTAGCACTTTCTAGTCTCTTTGTAACCTCATTCCCTCACTATAGATGGGACCTGGCTTAATCCAATTAAGATAAAATTAACTTTTTTTTTCCTTGTGGTACTCTGTGTCTACGTTAATTCAAATCTCTGAGGACAGTGGCTCCAAGCAAATAATTTTATGCTTGACCTTTTATGTGCAAGATTAAAGTGGTATAGATACATGAGAGGGAAGTCAATGACCAGGCCCTCTATTTTTACTTGCTTTTAACTTCCGAGTAGTGCTGGAAAAAAATCAAATGAACACAGAGAATTAGTAAATGACAGTGATATATTTATTTGTGTTGCAAAAAGAACTGTCACTAGCTTTGCATTTAGTATTTAGGGTATCTTTGTCTATTTGAAAGGAAAATTAATAACGTGGGTTGACAGCACTATGTGAGTTATTGTAGATTTGACAAGTAAATAACATTTTAACAATCTGTAATACGCAAAATTAATCTGGTATACTCCTGGCATTCATGTGACACAATGACATTATCGGCTAACAGAAAACCGTGTCAACCGGTAATATTATTCCTCTACCAATCAAAGCTTCAGCTCTAGTCTTTCTCTGTTATGTAATTAACACAAAGATTAGGATAAGACAATAGAGTGATGTCTGTTCTTAAGAACATAGTGGGCCAAACTTCTTTCATGCTTTAACAGTTAAAGAGCTAGTAGTGATCAGACCCACATTTGAAAGGAATTTGTCCCCTTACCAAAATTGTTTTCATTTTCTATCCTTCCTCTCCTCTGCTATCCTGCTCTTCTCCCCTGAGCTGCCTCTGGTCACTAACTTCTCGTAAGGTGTTTAAGGTGATCTTACTTTTCCTCTCCAAATAAATCTCATTCTGTAGAAAAGATAAATGACAAATCATTTCCACTTCTCTGTGAATTTGAAGAAATATATGGTCTCTTCACAGGTTTATGAGCACAAGGTCCTTGACACTGCAACAGGGAAGTGAAATATTGATAAGAAAGCAGTGGAATCCCTTTTATTACACAAAGTCCCTCTCCTGGCTGTTGATAACCTCTGGCTGTAGCTGGGAATAACTGTAAGAAGCAACAATTCTACTGCAAGAGAATAGGACCAGTGGCAGGATGAAACTAAAGAAAGGTATTACTTTACCTCTTAATAAATTAGTAAGCATTTATTTATTCACCACTGAGTCTTCATAAAAGAACACGATATCCTTGAAATTCCCTGTACAATGCTCTCTAATCCAAGTTTCTGCAGTATAAGTGGTACTTTTCCTGTGCATTTCATTTCAGTGATTTTCCTCAGCAGCATATTTGCTAACGTGTAGGGAAAGTCAGAATTTTTAGTAACCAGATAGTCATAATTTTTTTCAAATAATTCTTCTTTATTGAAAACCAATCTTTCTATCTCAGATACTCTTTAAAATATTTGCATCCATTTTTCAGAATTTCTTAGGTAGACGATCTACTGGTGAAAAGGTTTGGTTTTAATTTTTATTACTTTGCTGGTATACCCATTTATTTGGGAGAAGTCTGATTTAAAAGTAATTTTCTCTTAAGCTATCAAGGATAATTTATTGGCCATTTGGTTTCTAATCTTGCCATTGAGAAATGCTGCTGGTGTCTGTTCTTTCAAATAGAACTCATCAACATTTTCTATTTAAGTTGTTGAAAATATATCGCCTATCTACATTTTCATAACAGGTATCTGTTTCATTTATTGTATTTAAAATTCTTTAGAATGCCAACTTACACGTTCATTCATCAGTTCTACAATGTTCATTTTTCGCTTTAAAGATTCAGTTTTATAGTACCACAAAGAGTTGCAAATTTTGCAAATGCTGGATTAAACTCAGTTAATTGTCAGTTTGTTTTGACAGCACAGTCGCCTCCTGAGGTATCAGGAACCTTTGGGGATCTGGGCGCAGGTGCACAAGCAGAGCTGATGGCTAGGCACTGTGGCCCTGCACTGGCCCTCGAGGTGGGCTCTGTTTCTAGGGGGAGAGCATGCTCACTTGGCCCTTGGAGTGCTGTTCCACTCTCACGACACCTGCTCCAGAGCAGGGCAGCTCAGACTGGGCTGTGCTGCACTGACAATGGGATGGAACGAACTCTTTCAGTCTGGTGGGTCAGCTTTTGTCCAGAGATCTAAGAACCACTCTGATGATGATTATTAATACCCTGAAACACAGCATGCATTTTAGGACAGAGAAAGGACGCTAGAAGCTCTGTCGGTGAGCCCGGACCTCTCTGCTGTTGGTCCATGGTCTTCCTGCTTTGGTAATTCATTTTCTTGGCCTTTGTTGAAGTCTTATAGTGAGCATCCTCTATGGGTTGTCGCAAAACCCCTTCATGATCTCAGCCTGTTGAATCACAGAGGGGACATTTGTCCGATCTCCTTCTCAGAGCAAAAGACAAGTTCAGAACATGCTCACCTCCCTCTCACCCTGCCCACTTTCTTACTTTTTTGTTTGTAAGCCTTATAATTTCTTAATCTCTGACAAGATCAGCTTCCCATTTAAATTTACTTCTTATTTATTTTTTTAATTGGGTACAGGGTTTCAATATGCACCTCATAGTCCTAGTGATCCTCCTGTCTCAGCCTCCCCAGTGCTGGGATTATAGGTGTGTACCATCCTGCCTGGTCTCAATCGTGGCTCAGCGTGCCCAGGGGTGAGGCCCTGTGGCATGTGGTGCTGGGGATCGAACCGCAGTCCTTAAGCTTGCCTATGCAGGTGCTGAGTCCACTAAGCTATATCACTGGCCCTCAAAATATTTTAAATATTTTATTGAGTTGTTTTAGTATGTCCAATATGCCTTCTTGCCAATAAGGAAGCTCATGAGAGTTAATATAGAAAGATATAATCTATAACTAAAGGATGTACTACTCTTCGTCTTGTAAGAATATTAAGAACTGTTTTCACTGGAAGGGATTGCCACGTGTTCATCCTGCACATCACCACCAGCACCAATACCACACACACACACACACACACACACACACACACACACACACACACATCTGTACTGACCATTTCTCCAAAACTACGGTGTAATTAGAGATCCAGTTACCAACCCCAATCGGACTCTCTGTGCCTCACCTGGCCTTGCAGAGTCCACAGCTCGCAGGAGATTAGCAAGTTACCATATGCCTGACCTCGGTCACCGGCATAGGAACAAGCAGCTACTAGTGACATTAAAAGTTTATCCTACATTTAGGTTGTATTTTGGAGGAAACCTGTAGTGCTACCTATGCATACGTGTGATTTCGGTAATGAAACAATAATTCATAAGCATTAGCAGTACTCAGAATTCACAAGCTTTCCAAAATCTTTGCCTCAACTTTAACAGGTATTTCATATGTTATGTCATTCTATTATTTATTTCTAGCCTTAATACAAAATGACACACAGCTACAAAAAGATCCATTAAGACATATCTATGCTGCCCATCTTGTCAATACATCATCTTTTTCACTGATAACAAGTTTTAGTAAGAAAGGGTGGGAAAAAATGAATACACTGATAAAGGCAAAAGAGTTATACGAGATGGTGGGCACGCCAGTTCATTAAAGGGTGGAATGAAATCCAGAATACCCAAGTACCCCTGGAAAGTTGGCCGAGGGGGTTTAGTTCTGGTGTAATATTCCTTAGTAAGCTGTGAGAAGTAGCATCCGAGTTCTAGCTGACATTTTTCTCCAGCAGGACGTTCTCTGTGGCAGGAAGAAGAGGCAGACACCTCACTGCTGGCCTGCTACTGCCTGCTTGGTTTCCTTTTAATTGGCTCCTGCCCTTGCTCAGCGGTGGGGGGCAGATCCTCGCTCACGCATGCAGCTGGGCGGCTGGGACCAGACGGCCGCCTTCAAAGGACTCTAAGCTTCGTTGCTGAGCTTTGGACATTTTTGCTGGTTTCATTTGTAGAAAACCTACAAGTAATCCTTTCACCTGAAAAAAGATAAAAGACAATTTCACATCGAGAAATCATCCAGGGGCCCAAACAAGAAGACAGCTGGAGACAGACTATTTAAAAATCTGTTCTGCTGATTCTGATAACTTAAAAGAAGAAGAAGAAAAAAAAATTGTGTTGAGCTCTGAGAGGTTGAAATAAGGCACAGAATATGTGACTTTTCTTTGGATCTGTGACCTTCGACTCAGTTGAAGAGTTTTTTTTAATAAGTAACATGTTTCTGTTAACAAAAAATATAGAAAGTAAGAAAAAAGTCAAGAATTAAAATAGGAAATACCTGAATGTATTATTATTTGAAATAGAAAATTCATCAAATTTTAGGTAATATTTACACTTAAAATAAAATTCAGTTGACATTTTTATGTTTCTAGTTTGAGCTTAACAGTGAAATTGTCAATGAATGATATCCACTGTAGAGATGCACAATTACTAACTACCACGTAAAGCTGTCTTGCTTAATACACCTGAACTAATAGTCTAAATTGAAATTAAAAGTTCTCTTTTACTTGCTTACAAATGTTTTTCTAGTAACCCTAAACACACTCAGCCACCTTATCTTTGACAAAGGGGCTAAAGATGTCCATTGCAGTAAGCCTGTTAAAGAAAAGGTACTGGAAAAACTGTCTTTCCACATGATGAAGTTCAAAACTAGACCGACGTGTATTATCACGTCCTAAACTAAGTTCAAAATGGATCAAAGATCTAAATGCTAAAATAGCAACATTAAATTTACTAGAAGAGGAAGTAAGGATCTTGAGTATTTATGGATGGGCAATGGCTACGTGAACAAAACCAGACTTCGAGGGAAATATTACAGAGAATCCACAAATGGGATCTCATCTTATTAAAAATCTTTTGAACAACAAAAGAAGTTACCAATAAGGTGTAAAAACAACCCACAGAGTGGAAAAAAATTTATATCCAGCTGTCCTTTAGACAAAAGACTTATATATGGAACACATAAAAAGAATTAAAAATATCATATGCTCCAATTTCTAAGGCCCAGCACAAAAGTGGGCATCTGAGATGAACACGTATATCTCCAATGAAGAAATACAAATGGCAAATAAGTACATGAAAAAGTGTTCAACATCATTAGTCATTTGAGAAATGAAAATTAAAAAAAAAAACACCAAGAGTCTATCTCACTCCAGAAAGAATGCCTACCATCAAGAAATCAATTGATAAAAAAGAACCCTTTTCCACTGTTGGTGGGAGTATAGACTTGTCTAGCCAGTGTGGAAATCAGTGTGGGTATTCCTTCCAAAATCAGTATTAAAGGTCCCATTAGACTCAGCTAAGATTCCCCTTCTGGGTATCTTCCTAGAAAAGTTAAAAACATCACTCCACAGCAATTTATACACACCCATGTTCATAGCAGCACAGTTTGTAATAGATAAATCTTGGAAACAACCCAAATGCCCATCAAATGAAGAATGGATGGAAAGACGTGGTATTGTTATACAGTGGAGTACTATTCAGCCTTCAAGAGAGATAAATTGGAGTCTTTTAGAGGTAAATAGATGCAACCAAGACCATATTCATAAGTAAAATAAATCAGACCCGCATTAGTAAATATCACGTTGGCTTACTAATGTGAGAAACTGGATGAATAAATAAGATTCAAAACATACCATAGATACTGTGACTTGGGAAGAAACTGTTCGAAAAAAGATAAACTGATGGGGAAAAGGAAAACAGAGAAAAAAGAAAACATATACTCCTACACAAGGTAGTTAAGGTATTTATGTAGCCACCTTCTCTAAGTGCAAAGGGGGTTTGTGCTAATTCGGTCGGGAAACGATCTCACACCTGTGGCCTATACCCTGCACAACTACTGTGAGGATGGCAGTACGCACTGCACTGACTAACGTAACTCTCCTGCAGCCTGCCTTGAAACTCCGTTCTGTTGCTCTTTTCATTTTTTTTCTGTTTAAAAAGATCTATTTTAAAAATTCAAATGTTTTTCCAACTGTTTCAACTTGTATATTACCTGAGACTAAAATATCAGGCATCTTTTCATTAAATCTCTTTAAAAAAAACCATTCATTTTTGTAAATTGGGAACATTAAACTATTAATAAATTTTAGTAAGCAATTGTTAGATTGTATGTCCTCATGTAAGGTTAGAGTTAGGGTAAACATTCTCTTAGTTGCCCATTCAATTCTTTTGTAATGGGAGACAGATCTTCACCATTTTAGGCTAAACTCTATGATCATGTTCCACGTAAAATTCTACATCTCAACAAAGTGTTCGAGATCTGGGATCAAATTATCCAAGTCACTTCTCTATCTCCTTCATGACAAGTGAAGCAAAATTGCTCTTTTTCTTTAAAATGGATGCGGTGATTAGACTGGATTCAGAGAGTTACTTGCAGGATTGACTGAGTTTATGTCAAACAAATAATGTGAGTGACTGGCACAAGTTAACACATAGTATTATTAGACATTATTATTACAATTTACATTATTATTACAATTTTTTTTCGAGACAGGGTCTTGCTACAAAGTTCAGCTGGCCCTGTGCTCACTTCTGCAGCACCCAGGCTGGTCTCAACCTCAAAGTGATCCTCCCATCTCAACCTACCGAGTCCTGGGATTATAGGCATGCACCACGATGCCCTGGTCCAGAGCCAGCATGGCATGCGGGCCCAGGGATCGAACTCTAGTCCTTTTGCTTGCCAGGAAGGTGCTTATGCTTCTGAGTTATCTCCCCAGTTATTATTATTATTAATTATTATTATTACTATTATATAAGAACCCTCAGTAATCTATGATTTGATTAAGAAAGAACATCAGAAAGAAACATTGATAAATTCAGCCCTAAACTTTTATTTGTCCCTTTCAGGAAAAAATAATGTTTAACTTATTGTATTAATAGTTTCAAAATATTTCTAATACTTCTAAAGATAAAAGCATAGCTCACAAATTTTCTACACATATTATATAAATATGAATTTTTATAATTGATTAAAATTAATGTACATTAAGAAAAATAATTTTAAACAACTTGGGCGTGTAATAGTTGTTGACTGTATTGCATAAATGCAATTATACTATAATTATTCTTAAAAGCTAGTGGAGTATTGTTTTCCTAGCTTATAGGATTTAGAATTTTATAACTCAGGTCAGGAAAATACTTGTTTTGAATTTAAAATGGGTTATAAATATATTTTTTACTGATATATGTATAGAGAGAGGGATCTTGTAATGCTTATTACATATTATAAGTCTTTAAAAAGTTGTTATTATATTGTTTATCATTGGCACTGTCATTAGTAAAATTACTATTTTTATGAATTAGCAAAAGCTTCCTAGTAAAAATGTAGCAATACTTATATACTCTTGTTCTGAAACAACACTTACATGTGAACACAAAGTACCAAGCAATGAGGTACAGTCTCTGACATGACAACAGAATTCTGCACCACGATTTGTAGAGATTCGTGTGAAATGCCACACAGTTCTTGATCATTAAATCAAAAACATTTTTTCTCTTTTTAATTTCCTGTCGATACACTTAAATAAATCTTGTCCAACGTTCCCAGATATTATCTCTTCGAACGTCATCCTTGGCTACAGGAATTTATCTGAATTTGAGTAATGACTGCTCCTTGCTCTGTATGTGTACGTTATTTTATACTTCTTTGGAATTACTGAGAAGGTCTGAGGCATACTGATTAAATCATGTTACCAAACACAAAATAACCCAGGGTCTCACATCTCTCAAAACTGTCATTTTGAAATTTTATTTTCGAGAAAGAAGTATCTGTTGAAGATGTCTTAGAAATAATGACCACATTTAGTTTATATGGTACATCTGTTAAATATCAAAAGGTCAATTTTTGATCCTTTCAAAAATTATGATCGACATAAAAATTGTACATAAATAGGTGAGAGGTGGCACTTTAATCCATGTATACAGTGTTTACTACCATCATCGCAACCCTCACCGCGGACATCTGCTTACTTAGTTGTGTTGACAAGGCTCAAAATCCTTTTAGCTATTTTGATATAGGAAATGTGTTCCTGTTAACTAGAGTCCCTTAAAGTAAGGGCACAACAGAAGTTATTCCTCCTTCTAAGTGTAATATTCACATTGGTCAACCTCTCTTCCCTTCCTTTCCATTCTTCTCTCCTAGACCCCTAGCTCTATTCTCCTCCTGATTTCTATGAGTTCAACTATATTAAGTTTCACGTAGGAATGAGATTATTCTGAATGTCTGACTCATTTCATTTAACATACTCTATTTCAGGGTCATTCATGATGGTGACCTCTTGATTTTGTGACTGAATGCTATTTCATTAAGTATGTACATTTGTGGGTTTTTTCCCCCACTTATTCAGTAGTATACGCTTAGGTAAGTTCCATGCCTTTCCCACTGGGAATAGAACTGCAATAAACATGACAGTATGTATGTTTCATTTATACAGTGATTTGATTATTTCACGAAATCGCTAGATTTTTAGTGAAATTTCTAGGGCACTCTAGAATGTACCAGTCCATGTATACCGTCACATTAATGATGATGGATAAAATATTAGATCAGCCTAGAAGCCAATGAATAAATGATTGGATAAAATGTGATATAAATGAAAAATTAAAATTATTTTTGGCTTTCTTTTAAAAGAAATTTCACAGCTTTTTAAGGTTTACTTCATAAAGGTGTATATCTTGTGGACCAAACTACCATATCTGAGTTACTAACACCTATTAATAATTTAGTAAAATATAAATTTTTTATTGCAAATGCTGTTTTAAATAGCACATTATTCAGCTTGAAAACTCTTGGCATACAGTTGTCCAAGTTTTCAATAATCTCAGTTCTAGTGTATGTGTGCTTATTCCTCTTGTTCATCACTCCACATGGTCATGCACTGCAGAAGTGCTGGGGACTTTGCAAATGTCACACTCCATTCCCCTTGCGCCAGTCACCCTCAGGTCCAGAGGAGACCTTGGGTGACTCTGTGACATAATTTGCATCTGCCTAAGCAGGAGCTTTAATCTGTTAAGCTATCTGGATGGCCCTGCTAAAATTTATTTTTAACAAGCAAATTATGTCACAGATGTATACTCTGATTTTAATCATTGGATTGACTGCAATGGCATAATTTTCTAGAGTTAGATATCATCCAAATTTATTTCTTCATGTAACATTCAGTGATGCCTCTATTTCATTAGTTAATTTGTACAAAATCTCTGGCTTTTAAATGATTGTTTTAAGATGTAAATTTCTATCTTTTGATCAGATTTTTCCTAGCACCTAACAAAAATTTAGCTGAAGTATTGATGGCATTGGCTTAATATTTAATTTTTAAAAAATGAATCTCAACCTGTTCTATCTGTGAGTATATACTTAAAGTACCTTTTTTATTTTGCTAAGCCACCTGCTGTATAAATAAAAATGTTGATTTGACATCCTATCATTAAAGGAGCACCCTTATGTTTTGTTGACCAATATTTTATCAATTAAAGCTGCCAGGTAGGGCATACATTTTTGCCTAGAGGAAAACAGATATTAACTTTTTAAATAGTTTTATTATGAATTAATATAGCAAAGAAATGGGTCTCAGGGTGTTCTTAAGATATAGAGCTGAGATTTCAGCAAGCTAACCCCTCCACTTCAGTCAATTTGGAACAAAGCACAGCTATCAATTCCTCGTGCAAGCAACTTCCCTGATCCTCTACCACACCCTCAAACATCAGGATTTTGCCCTATGGGACTTTAAATTTATTTACTTATGGGTGCAAATCTCAGCCCCACAAGTCCTAGTGACTGGCCATCTATGAGATTCTTACTCTATATCATACTTTCAAAATTTTTGTAAGAAAATATTAAGTAATCTTTGGACTGAACTTATTGTAGAGCCAATAATACACCCCAAGATTCACATTGCTGACCTGCATTACTAGCAGTACAAGTAAAATTTTAAAATTATACTAAGATGAAAAGCTAGAATTAGTCACCTATTTTATTTCTTAGGGATATTTCAGAAATAATTCCTGACTTATTGATTTCGTGTTCAAAGTCCTGAGTACATCTGCATTCTCTTTGATTAGGAACATACGAACAGTTATTTCTGATAGCACCCCACGATTTTCACAGATTCTTCTATCTTAGGGCATTATATCTTTATCATCAATGAAATGTTAAGAAAGGAATTAAGATTATAATTTCTTAGTTGAGACTTTATCTGAAAGAAGTTAAATAAGTGCTCGTGTACACACACACACACACACACACACACACACGGATCATGAAGGAAGAAGACGAGACAAGGAGAGAAATGAGATCATTATTATGAGAAAGTGGATATTTGATATCTACAGCTTAGCATCACACAGGAATAGACAACGTTAAGACCAAAAAGGCAAGGGTCCTTGCTCACTAAAGAAGATTCAGAAAAGAGGAACAGGAATAGGTAAAAGCAGAAGTAGTTTAAAAGCAAACATCCTGGTAAATATGGAGAACATTTTCACGAGGCTATGCGAGAATGCTTGCTGCAAGCATCCCCAGGTGCTCAGACACAAAAAATGCTGGACTACGCTGCTAGGATCGACAGTCGAGGAGCATGGCACGGGGAGTACGGCCCGGGCCACTGGCACCTCCTTGGACATGAACAGCTGGCCAAATTTCTGACTGAAAAGCCATTGTGATTCTCAGTTCTCCAACTGGTATGACAGTTCAGGTGGCAGATCTTCCAATGTCAGCTGACGCCTGGAGGCCAGCATGAGCATTCCAGTGCTGGTGTCATTCTTTAAGACCAGAGAGGAAGTCATCCTGATGACGCAGCCGAGACACGATCTAGGACATAGGGGACATATTTTACCTGATTTATTTAACCACTTGTTCACCTCCAAATAATACAAAAGTTAGCATTTACTAAACTAATCTTGTACATCAGAAGAAATATAGCAGTAAGTAATATTAAATAATATTGATGGATACCTAGTTTAAGGAGTAGCAAGAACGATTAATGACTGAGAAAGCAAATATAATGCAGACTGGATGCATAGGATGATGGGAAAGTGAATGGCGAGGTGCCAAACGGCACATAATCCATGTTTCAATTAGACAAATGAGGAGTGAATTTTAGTTTAGATAAAAATTTAAGGACACTCAGATTCACAGAGTACTTTTCAAATGCAGAGCTATCAAGTCTACAAAACTAGATTGCTAGATGGCTTTCAGATATTACTGAAAATTTAATGACTTCGTTAATTTGCGCATGTCTTTGAAAGCTCATTGATGTGAATCTCATACAGAATGACCATGACTAATTAAAAATAGAAAAAAGTAGACCAGCACAATGAAGGTTGACTGGGATACACCAACACTAGTACATTTTTGAAGAAATGAAGTGTGGAAATGAGGCCTTTAGTAGTAGGATAAACATAAGTTATCAGGTGTTCAACATTTAAAGTTAAAATAAACTCACAATTAATTCTAATTTGCAGGAGTTATTCCATGTCAATTGCAGAAGGGGGCAGCAAAGAGCTGTGTGGGCCTTAGAAAGCAACCACATTCAAATATGGAGAAAGATCAGCATGGATTAAATGAAGTGAAAATGCTATTCCAAATGGATGTCGAAACTCATTGTGGTCACAGACCCAAGAGCTCCTCTCACCTCTTAAACATTATTTGGTTTTTGTTTCCTTCTTTTCTCTCTGATTTTTTTTTTTTATATTTTTGCTGTCATTATTTAAAATTCATCCCTTATGTATTTATTTTCCAGGATTGTGTCCTTGGTCTCCTTTATTCTTCCTTTTATTCTGTTCATCTTTGTACTTTAGTCTGTATTTTCTAATCCACTGTCGCAGCAATAATTGCCATCATTAGGCCAATAGAGTCTCTGCGAAAACTTTCAGACCAATTTGATATGAATTAGAAAATTACGTCATCTGCAGGCAAATGAATTCTAAATAGCTCCTCTGCCTTCATCTCAAAAGGCTTCTTTTTATCGACTAATGCAATCCTGTTGCGGGCCACTTACAACTTTGTCAAACCGGATACCCTTTGACTCATCTATTCAGCAAATGTGCACAGTGCAGATTATAAAAAGTATTGAAGCTAAAGCTGTAGAAATAGCTAACACTCACTGCACTGGTCTTTCTCTAACCAAAACCCTAGCCATCTTTCAGCGTGGTATTTCTGTAAACATGGGGCGGACATCAAAATACAGTCTTACTATTTTATTGAAAATATATTCTTCTGGGGCCGGGGAGATGGCTTAGTGGAATAAGTTCTTCCCTGGCAAGCATAAGGGCCTGAGTTTAACCCCAGTTCTGCCAAAAAAAAAAGAAAGAAAGAAAGAAAGAAACAAAGAAAGAAAGAAAGAAAGAAAGAAAGAAAGAAAGAAAGAAAGAAAGAAAGAAAGAAAATATATTCTTCTGTATTGACTTTCCTAGTTAGGTATGGTATTCTATAAACCACTTGCTGAGTTGGGATGCTCCACTTACGGTTCCCTTGATAACTTCACAATGACTCCTCAATGTCAATGTCAGAATGTTGTAGGCTGTTTCTTAACTCCTGTCCTGAGACTTCAGAGATTTCTTTTTCTTTGAACCAAGAATTGGACGTAGGCCCTTGCATTTGCCAGGCAAGTGCTGAATATACTGAGCCATCTCCCCAGCCCCCAAGAGTTCCTGACCTTGGGGAAAGTAAACAAAGTAATGAACAGCAAGCATATCTACATAAAGAAAGGATTGCCCTTTTGCTAATCTTTTCCCTAGACTAGTTTTCACTTTTTCTCCACAATTCTTACATATGATTCAATCTTCAAGCCATTAGTCCTAGTTTTTCAGGCTGTTATTCCAAGGGAATTATATTCCCTGATATGGTCATTCTCTACCCTCTGTAGTATACTTTGACATTGCAGTATTTTAAAACACTCTTCTTTTTCAAAGCATTCTTCTCTATTGTATTTAGGAAAGTGTCCTCTTTTCTCTTTTCTAGTATTTCTTCTAGGTAGGTGGTGCGTGTGTACATGTGTGTGTGTGTATGCAATTGTATGTGGTTTCCTCTTCCTATGTATATTAATATTCAGAAGAAGTCGTTTTTTTTTTCTTTTCCTCCTCCCTCGCAGTCCCTTGGACCCACAACTTCCTGCACTATCTACATGCCGGGACTCCCGGAAGGGGAGCCTATATTTACACATCTCCCCATCCTCCTCCCTTAGAAGTCACTCAGTTGAAAATGCAATAGAATGGGAAGATGGGGGAGCAGGGGCTCGCAGCGTAGTGAGGCCTCTCCCAGATGCGGAGTCGGGACACCTCGAGTACAGCTGCTCAGTGAAGAGAACGGAAAGGTTGAATCTTAGAGGACTGGGAGGTAGCTCACAGGACGTCTACTCACTGCATGAAAGTTGGAAATCTGAAGCGCAGTGCAGAGAAGGGAGTGAGGCCAACCGGAAGGCTCGCCCTGAGGAGCGCTTGCCTGAGACGTGACAGGCAGCTCCGCAGTGTGACGCAGCGCAGCTATAATGAAGGAACAGCACTGTGTTTTATTTCAACAATGACTCCTGAGAGTTCGCAGGACCGGGGAGTCAATGCAGCCCAACACCCATCGCATCCGTGCGACACATTAGGTCCTATGGTTACGAGGAGCCTTGGGGATGGGGTCGGCTTGGGACACTTGGACGTGGAGCTGCTTCACAGCATTTATGCTCCAGGCTTTCTGGCGTTGCCCTGCCCTGGGACTGGGGGAGACACGGCTGCAGAAGACCCCTGCAGAGCTGGAGGCAGTGGGTTGGACATAGACTCTCTGAGAAGTTTGGACGTTACTGGGAGGAACCTGAGGGCACTGCTGTGAGACTGCGCAGGGTGTCCTTCTGGAGTGGCTGTGCCCGAAAGCTCTAGCGGTGAGTCCGGCTGGACCACAGGGAGCCCTTCCCCAGTGCCCGCATCAGGCACAGAGAATGATGTCTTGTGTGATTTCCACATCTGACACCCTCAGCAAAAACAGCCTTGGCTTGGACAGTGTGCAGAGCCTGGGGTGCATGGACAGCGGGGCCGCTGCGGTCAGTGGTGGGGACAAGGGGCAGAGGTGCGCCCCACACCCACAGGCTCCTGAGCCGAGTGCAGGAAACTGGGGCTTGAGGGGATGCAGAAAGTGGCAGCTGCTGGAGTGACTGCGGCCCCATGTCCTGCACCACTGACCGCCACACCTGGCAGGAAAGCCAGGGCAGGATTCAGACATAAAAATGGAAGTGTGGGGCCGGCCGAATAGCTCAGCGGATCAAAGCGCCTGCCTGCAGGCTCAGGGGCTTGGGTTCGATCCCCAGGCCTACCGTGCCGGCCCCACCGCCGGGGTGCGGTAAAATGGCAATTGAGACTGGGTGTGGTGGCGCGCGCCTGTAATCCCAGCTCTTGGGAGGCTGTAAACAGGTGGATCA
>NW_004524660.1:6922630-6930343 GCF_000260255.1 Octodon degus | reverse complement strand
TCTTACATCTGCTAGATTTGAAGAATGCAGACATTGGAAAGAAAAGAACCATCCAGAAACAAATTTTTTAGACTCAAATCTTTTTTATATTTTTACATGGGTATCTTGTATTTTTTGTTCGTTTGTTCGTTTGCTTTAATATTTTCTCTGGGCCAGGGAGATAGCTTGGCAGTCTGAGTGCCTGCCTGGCAAGTGCAAGGACCAGGGCTCAATCCCCTGCACCACATGTCTGCCACCCCAGAAGCCTAGTGTGCCATGCCAGCCACCAAAACCGGGCATGGTGGCGCACGTCTGTGATTTCAGTGCTGGGGAGGCTGAGAAAGTAGGATCTATCGCCAGCTCAGTGTGCCCGGGGGGCGGGGCTGGTGTGGCATGTGGGACAGGGGATTGAACTCTGGTCCCTGTTCTTGCCTAAGCAGGTGCGTTGTCCCCTGAGCTATTTCACCAACCTTCATCTTTTCATTTTCGAAATTGTTTATAGGTACAATTTAGGTACACATAACGATCACATTCATTACCGGGAGTTTGCATCTGTAAGTGATATGTCTCAGTTCTTATTTTTCCCCAATAGCCTTCCTTCCTTTCAAACCTTCTCTATTCACCTTATTTACAAAGTTTTGTTTCCATTCTGCTCTTTTCACATTTTCTTTCCTTCTTTTCCTCCCCTTCTCTCTGTAATTCCACTGTCTTGAGAATGATGTCTTTCTGTTCACAATACTTATTATTTCTCTTTGGGCCTTATTCACACTTTCAGTTTCTCACACCAAAGAAACACTATGATATTTAGATGTGTGTGTGTCAAAGTTACTTCACTTAAGTGTATTGTCTCGTTATCATTTAATTTTAGATACTGCTTAGTTTCTTCTTGAATTTCATCTATGACCAGTTAGTTATTCTGGAGGTTGCGCTATATTTTCCAGGTATTTATGTGCTTTTGTGGTTCTTTTTGCCACTGATTTCCACTTTCTAAACATTACATTAGAATAGAATGTGCAGGATAATTCCAGGTCCTGTGCATTTACACAAGCACGTTCTATGGGCAAGTACGTGATGACCAGTGTGCCTCTGAGAAGAATCAAATTCTGATGTTCTCTAGTGGGATGCTCTGCAGACATCTGCTAAGTCCATTTGCTAAGAGTTTTGGTTTGGTGGTTATTTCTTTGTTGACATGTTGTAGAGTTCATCTATGTGGGACTGGGGTATTGAGCTGCCTCCTTTAAAGTTGTGTTAGAGCTTATTTGATTTTTTTATATGTCTTAATATCTTTTTTACATTGTTGGGTCCACACATGTCTGCTTCACATATACTTATGAATTTTAGCCATTTTTCTTGGAGTTTTCCCTTATAAAGTCAGTAGTGATGTTCCTTTTCCTCCTTTGAGAAGTGTTGGCTTCAAGTTCACATTATCTGCAAGTAGAATAGCATTTTTCTGGATTCATGTCACATAGAATATTATTTTCCATCATTTGACTTTTAGTCTATGAATTTGTTTTTTTTTTAAATGTGTTTCTTCTATGCAGCTTACTGTTGGATCTCACACCTTGATCCATGCTCACACTCTGTTTCTTCTGATTGATTAATTGAGCCCCTTTACACTGGTGGTTAGAGCTCAGACATCCCAGCTCATCTTTCTGATATTGTTTCCCTGTTGTTGGTGCCACATCTTGTCCCTCTGTTTCACTGCTTGCCCTCCCTGGTTGTTTATTTCTATTATTATTTTTGGGATTGCTGTCTTTTTATCAATTTCTAGATTATCATTTGGAGCATTTTTGAAAGCCAGCTTGGTGGTAATGAATTTCTTCAGTTGTTCTTTGTCGTGGAATTACTTTGTTTCTCTACTAACTCTGAAGGAAAGCTTGGCAGTGTACAGCAGCTTGCCCTGAAGGTTTCATTGGGTCTGGAAGCACTCTTTGCAGCTCTCTTTGCTTCCTGGGTTTATGGGGAGAAGTCTGCTGTGATTCTACTGTGTTTCCTTCATTAGTAATTTGTTCCTTTGCTGTAACCACTTTTAATATTCTGTTCTCGTGCTGAATTTCTGGAATTTTCATGATTACATGCCTTGGTACAGATTTATTTCACCCATGTTTGGGAAGCTTTCTGCCATTACTTCCATGAAGAGTTTCTCCCTTGTCTATAGTGATGGCTCTATCTCTAGTTTTTTTTTTTACTGATTCCAGTCAATCTTACACTACACTTCTTTGTTTTATCCCATAGAATTTAGATTGATTGTTTTTTTTAATGGTCCGTTGATATTTTTAATATATCTTTCTTCTTGTGCTTGCTAACCACAATCCTATCCTCTACATTCAATGTTCTATCTTTGCCTCCATTCAATCTGCTGTGTGTCTTTTCAGTAGAATTTGGAGGTCTGGGGCATCTGTTTGGATCTGTTAGATGGCTTCCATTTCATTCACAAGTTGAGCTCTCATGATTTCTGTCATTTTCCTAAACTCCTCTATTTTTTAATATCTACCTAGCAACTGACTGACTGTGGTAGCTTCTAATTTGATGCCTCTAATCTTGGAGAAAGCTCTACAGTTACATAATAAAATCAAACCTATACCAGGTATGTGTGTGTAAGTTTTACTTTACCCACTGGCTTTGCAGGCCCATTGGAAAAGTGTCCACCTGCTTCTGGGCCCTTCTAGAGCGGATGCTGAGCCCCTGCAGCTGCTCCTACCAGTCTCTTTGTTTTTCAAATTTTACTTACTTCAATTTCCCAAACCTAGGCTTTTCTTTATTTATTGTTACAACCATTTCACTTTATTGATTTTCAAGAATTTAGTTACCTCGGTGCAATTATTGTTGAATTCATTTTTATTGGTATTGGAGGTATGGTTGTTGCATTTAGAAGACATTTATTATTTTCCATTATTTTGTTTCTCTTTGTGCTTAGCCTAATATTGTGGATCACTTTTCTGTGGGTAAGGGTGTGAGATAGGAGGGTTGGAGAGTGGAACTGAGAGATTTTGTCCCTATTTTCGTGTTTGAGGAGCAGAGATGGGCTGAAGCTTACCGACGTCAGCTTTGCTCTTCAGCTTCTCCCCTTAGCATCTTCCACAGAATGTGACCACATCCTTCTCTTTTTTATCCCCGCTCTGTGGAAGGGTAAAGAATCGATGCTTGCCCAAGTTAATGGCGTCAGCACACTATGCAATCTTTGCTGGATTTTCTTTATTCGGCTGTCACAAATATTAGAATTCTTGAGCCAAAGTTCTAATTACTATTTTTTTTTTCAATTTCTTAAAATGATGCACGTCAGATCCATTCACCTTTTTTTTGTTTTGTTTTGTTAAGGACATTTTATTCCTATCTGCCTTTTTATGATTTTACCAAGAAATGCAAATTATCCTTTTTCTCTACTTGATCACTCAACATATTTTATCCCCATCACAATATTTTAAGCACTGTGCTTTATGTGAACTTAGTACTGCTGTGGTTCAATGGGAAATAAATTCTATGCTTGTATTATTTTAGGAATTTATTTGTGTAATGCACAGGAAACAATAAATACTGAATTGAACTGGTAATTAAAGGATAAAGATGACTTTGTTCTTATAACCACAGAAGATATAAATGAGAGGCTCTTACATTACAGTGTGTGTGTGTGTGTGTTTATGTTGTTTGGGGGATAAACCATGGTTTTATTCATACTAGGCAGATAATCTATGACTTATCTATATCCAGGCCCCAGTGGGTGATGCATTTTTTGTATTACTCCATTAGAACGGATTATTTGTCCTATTTCAGAATATGACTTAAGCCTCAGTTTTCTGCAACTCTTACACGGCAGTGTGCACTGAGCAGCTTTCATAGCTTCAGTTTTGATCTACAAACTCAGTTTCACTCTGAGAAGCTTAGTAGGCAGCAGTGTCCTGGAATATCTTCTTCCCTTTTTAGAAACTTACATTAAAGCAATTTCTGATGTCTTTGCTTGTGTTTTTGTTCAAAATGGAAGGAAAAACTTGCATAATTGATGATTTGGAAAAAGATAAATGATTTTGCATGGATGCTTTGCATAGTGCTTTAGAATCTTACTATAAAAGGAAGTATACTGTCATGTGTTGTGGGGTCACATGGTGAGCTTAGGAGACCTGCCCCACTTGTGGGAAGCTTACAAACCCCAAATGCTGCTAAAGAATGGAAGCTACCCTGATCCATTTCCTTAGCTTGTCAGATCACTGTATCAGTGTAATTTGTTTACATATTTTGACTTCGAAAATTGTGTGATACATGGAGAGAAAACATTCTCTCTGGCTCTCTCAGAGAGCAAATGGGTCAAGCAATGTTCATGACTCATCCACATGGCTGGCACTGACAAAAGATCTACAAATTATAGTACAGGGTAACAGGGTCAATCCTGAGGGGATTCGACTGACCTTATCAGATACAAAGGCAACGTTTCTGGTTATATAGGTCATGTTTTATCTTGGTCTTAACCATCCAGGAGAAAAGTATAAAAATGAGGTATAAAAAGTAAAGGCATATTAATATGCTGAGCTGTAAAGGGCTCAAGTCAACAACTTCTGACATTGTCAGTTCTGCAGATAACCTGATACTATTATGGACTACTGGACTATGTTGAATTACTTTGCTGAATTCATGCACCTACAATATTTAAATGGCAATGGAATACCCATCCCTGACAAAACTAAACAAAAACAGGGATGCAAATGAAAGAACATTTTGTATCTGTATATACAAAATAGGGTAGATATACAGCTACTTTCTCCTAATTCAATGAGAAGATTTATATTAATAGTGTTTGGACAGGATATTATGTCTGCATCTTGTATTATGAAAAGCTACTATAAAGACAACAATATGCAATATATTAATTATTGAAACTGTCCTACTAATCGGTTTTGAAACTCACTGCTTTTTGTATCTCAATAAAATTAATAATAATAAAAAAAGGTTGTGTGATAGAGGCTCATGAAGACAGCTGGTGACATAAATGCCTCCCTGGCAAGTGCAAAGTTCCAAGTACCACAAAAAAATTTTAGAAAAGGAATTCTTGGGGCCGGAGGGAAAGCTTAGTGGACTAAAGCGTTTGCTTAGGCAAGCTCAGGGACCACAGTTTGATCCCTGGCACCACATCCTGGGACAGCTCCACCCCCAGGGCAGGCTGAGCCCTTCTAGAATCCAGACATAGTGGTGCACTGGTGTAATCCCAGCCCTGGGGAGGCTGAAAACAGGAGGCTCACCACAAGTCCAAGATGCATAGTGAGACCCTGCAACAACCAAATACCTTTAAAAAAAGGGGAAAATTATTTGAACAGTAAAAAAGATGACATTTTTTTCACCAATGATTTATCTCTTAGTTCATTTGTCAGAAGTGTAAAGAGGAAGGGTAAAGTTTACTGATGTTGAAAGTTACAAGTTCCAAGAATTTCAGTCCTGCTATTTCTAGCCCAGAGCTCTCCTCTGACCTTGCTATCTGTACACTCTTGTGTATAAGTCACACAACTATGGTCTCAAAGTTATTCAAAATTTACTTTTTTTTTGTGCTGGAACTGGGGATTGAATTCACGCCCTTGAACTTGCCAGGCAAATGCTTATTCTACTGGCCATCTCCCTGGTCCCTACAATTTGCTATTTTCAATATTTTAAAATTATCTTATCTCTATAGCCTATAATGCATATGTAGAAAAAAACAATAAATGGAAGAACCCCAAACAATGCCTGGCTCCTCAGTGTGTTTATTCTGTCCTCTGATTCTTTTCCCAGTGCTCTCACATACCCTGAAGTTTAGGTGGCAATGTTAGTACCACAGGTACAACCAGCACTTCATCTTTGGTAGTGTTAAGAAATAAACATAAACCTTTGTATGATTCAAAGTATCTCCTGTCATACTACCTATTTAACTGACATTTATCTTTATAATTAGTGTATCATCCTAATATGTGCTACATATTTTGTAGTTTGTCCTTTAACTATGAGCTTTGTATAGAAATTTTATGATATCCTTGTATTTTTCCATATTTAAACTCCTCATAAACTCCTTGATACAATAATTTAACTGAAATATAATTTTGCATGTTTTCTTTTTCCATACTGGGGATTGAACTCAGCACTCTTGTGCTTGCCAGGCAAGTGTTTATTCTACTGAGCTATTTCTCCAGTCCTAATTTTGCATGTTAATCTGTCTCCTTCTTCAAGATCCTGGACAGATCTGTGTCTTATTCAATATTATATTGTAGGCCCTAACTTCTATTCTATAAAGTATCTCTAGTGAGTAGATATTGGCTAAAGTATAATTAAACATCTTTAAATTTTCAGACACAAAAAGTACTAATAATAAACTTAATAATTGAAATACTTTTCATTGTAATGTTATTGTCTTTTTAACATTTATTTTTCTTGTTTGTTAAGATTTATTTGTAGATGTCAAATATGTGTTCTTAGAGAAAGCATTAACCTACAAGCAAAGCAACACTGGAAACAGTGAAACACGATGGAATAACTCACTACAGCACTATATTTACTACCAGCATAGTTAATGGAGCTCACAAAATTTAAGGTGACTGTGTAGAGAAACTTAGAGTTTCAAAAGGCATAGAAAATATCTGAACCTTGATAAAAGGGAGATACTATCCTCCCAGAGAAATTATCAAGTTATAATATTATAATTCAAGAAACACAAAACTCTATAAATTAATTGTCCAGAAAAAAAAGGCGAGTAATAGCAAACATTCTCATCAATAGGTATAGTTTTTTTATGAAACTTTTGTAAGATAAATTTATGAATAAGTATCCAGATATAGAAAAGGAAAATAAATACTCTCTACCAGCAATACAAACTTCCTAGACATTTAGTTTCTAACATAATAGGAACAGTATAGTAGGACCTATATATCATGGATAAAAAAACCTTCCACTGTATCACACTTCCTTTGTACTAAGCTCTTGCTTACTAGCTCCTTTGAGCCTACTTGATTAGTTTGAGCCTACTACTGAAATAATAAAAGTGATGTCTCACAAGTTGAATTTATAGAAAGCAACAAATGTAACAAGGCTAATCTAAAACAAAAAAATCTCAATACGCTTTGGATTACAGATCAGTGTGACTATTGCAAGGTAGTTCAGTCTATGCCTTGGCCCGCTATGGCCCAGAACTCTGCGTAAGAAGCCTACAACTTGCTTATTTAGGCAATATTTTAAAACTGTGAATTAGCAGAGAAAGTATCAAAATTTGTAATGACTTTCACTTGCAAACTAATCATATAACTCACTTTGAAATTCCACATCATTAATTTCATTCAGAAAAGCTTGAAAGTCATCCAAAACAACCTGAACTTTTACATTTCAAATGAAAATAAAAGCAATCCAAAAGTGATCACTGATTTTGAAAACACAACATGCCTATTCCCACAGAGTGAACGTAAGCATATATTGAAGATTCATCTATAGGATTACATGATAACAATCTTCTCCATAAAATTACATATTTTTATGAGTTTGATTCAGTTAAACCACTAAGACCACTATGATACATAAAAATCAGAATAGGTGGTATAGATTAATTATAAAAAGTAAATATATTACACATATTAAGAAATACTTTCGGTGCAGGAGTCTTATAGAATATTATTTAAAGTATACAGCTATGATGAGGGAAAAATGTTCAATATTAGCTAGAAATATTTTGCCTAGTTGTGCTGCATTTGGAGTATTTGAATTTAAATATTTAATTAGATAATGTCAATAATG
>NW_004524660.1:6917103-6921525 GCF_000260255.1 Octodon degus | reverse complement strand
AGAATGACAAGAAATCAATCTCTGTTCTTAATGAACTTGACCGATGTCAGGTATTTTGTTAATAGTAGCACAAAATAGACTGAGAAAGTCTTACATTGTCTTCCTTTCTACAAGTCAAAATGCTGAAGTGGTTGGTTAAAGTGCTACAAGTTTCAAAAGAAATGCAAATTTCTTCTATTCTTTTGAAACTATGTTTAAATTATGTAACTATCTTCTTATATCATGCAGATGCACCATGTAGAATATATAATCTAAGCTAGTATCTGTGTTTCTTTTGGCTAGTTTATAAAGCAACTCTCACTTTCTTATTTTTATTTTTGGAACACATGTTGTACTTCTTTTTCCTGTTGCTATTCTTAAAGAGTTGACGATAACAATGACATTTACTTCTTGATGTCCAGTTGACAAACAAGGATGCCAACAAAGAGAGGAAGTATGCCACTCTGTATTACAGGGGACACCAAAGTAAAAGATTCAGTTGTACAGCTGTTCAGCCAATTCTTACCTTAGGGAATATTGAACAAAAAAATGGTTCATTCTATAGTACAAAGAGTTTGCTATTATTTAATTGTTGAAATCACATGCATGTGCACACAGACACATGTATAAGTACATGTCTCTGTGGGCACACATACACAAAAACACGGTGCCTTCAGACCACAAGACAGTGGCCAAAAGAAGACTGTCATTTGAATGAAGAGCTTTCAGCCCGCTTACAGAGACCAGTATTGCCAAGGATGCTCCCTAAATCCTGGGATGGATGTGACATTCAGAAGTCTTCACTTGAGTTGAACTGTACAGCAGAAAGCAGCCAAGTAGGCTTCTGTTTCCCTTTGGGAGTCAGTGACATATGCAACATTAGATAATAGAGACTGGTTTATAATATGATGCTAATAAACTTTGCCAGTTTGTTGTTCATTTTATCCACTCCTTTGATTTTTCTGGACATATCCATGTCTTACACATTCTCCTCCTCTACATTTAGAATAATCAAAAAAAATTTCATATATCAATAAATGCAAATTCTTTGTGAAGCTCATTTTATTATTTAACTCTAATCATTTTGCAATCCTCAGCCACCCTATAGACATTCTTCAGCCATCTTTGTCTGTACCAGGCTTACTTTGAGTAAAATAAAATCTATTACTCTGGCTTTGCCAATCTTACCTAAGCAGACGTTGGAAGCTGTGATTGTCCTCTTTGCTCCTGTAACACCTAACCATAGCACTCCAAGTATCCAAATAAAAACTTGTTCACACTTAATTTGCTTGTCACTTTCTGCCCAATGATTATAAATTCCTTATCAGCAAATCACAACATTACTTAAGTCCTTTAGTTACTAGCACTCTTCCGTGTACATCATAGACTCTCCAAATATAATTAGACAGCTAATCAAATGAATTTACCTCCATTCTCCCTAGCCAAGTATTGTTTGTTAAAGAATCACACACCTTGCCTGTGTGAATTCATCCCCAAGAAAGACCTCCCCTACATTTTCCTCTATCACCTCACTGACTTCATGGATAAGGCATATCATTGAAGCTGATACGAAGGTTATTGAAGGATTCAGAGAGACAACAGTACTAACACTAATATAATTTGAAAAAATGTTGAATGTATAATAAATGAGGCCCAGGAGCTAAATAGTGTACAAATCTGACTAAAACTTAAGGTGTACATTTCACTGAGAGATGATTACAGTAAAATTCACATGGTCATTGAGCTTCCTCAACAGGCGCCCTCTCACATGAAATACATCTGCTTCACTTTTCTTGTCAGAACACTTTCATGAGTGTTCCTACAGTATGACAGAAAGCTCTCTCCATGCCTCTGCCAAGCACTTTGCAATGGAAAGTTAGGCTCGGAAGCAGCGTGCTCTTCACCGTCTAACCGCTTTCCATGTTGTGGTCCTCTGAGGTTTGACCGCAGTCTCCCAGCAAGTTCTACTAGAGAGCTCTCTAGGGCTGCTTTAGCCACCATTTCTGAACTTTTTAAAACTTCTATGAATCACTTCCAAAGGTTTCTAAACCACATGGTCAAGTATGGCAACAACAATTCCATTTCTCTGGTATTAAAATCTTATTCATCTTTGCATTGATGGGAATATATACCTGAACAGAAGCTCTTGTCAAGCTGGGTTTGCAGCAATTCAGAGCTTCATGACAACATCTTCAAACCTTTTCCAATTCCTCCCAAAAGATTTCTGAATCATATGATCAAATGCAGCCACACAAAGACACCACTTCTCCAGTACTAGTATGTGTCTTATTCACTTTCCTCCTCGTGGGGGCAAAACATCTTGCACACCTACAACTTAAGCAAGGAGAAGTTTATTTGGACTCATAGCCTTTTTAGGATCCAGGCTGTACTTGGCTGATGTGGCTGAGAGCCAGGTCTGGGAAAGGAAAGTTGTTCCCAGAGAGGTGGGCAGGAAGGGAGCCTGAGGGGAAGGGAGGGGCAGGGAGGGAGATCACGTCTCCAGGCAGGGCACCCGGAAGGCCACCTGCTCCAAACAGGCCCAAGGTCCGTGTAGCCCACTCAGCTGTGGATCTGTCAGGAGATGGGTTGGGTATTGTGGCTTGACACCACAATCACTTTCCAAATCCACACCTCTGAGCACATTGGGCCTCGGGTGGACATTCTGGATAGAACCGAACAATCATGTCAAGTCATTATGAGCCCTAATTAGTTACCCAATTACTTAAAATATTAAAGCTGGTTTTCACTGAATCTTTCACCAGCATACAAGGTGTATAACAAGTCTAATAATTACAAAAATAATTATTTATTTCTTACAAAAATAATTATTTATTTACAAAAATAATTACAAAAATAAAATATGTATTTCTGAAATATATAATTTTTTCACTTCTTGAATTTTATTATGATCCAATTGAATTTTATTATATTTCATTTGCATTTGATTATATTTGAATTTTATCTTAATTTTACTGTATTTATGGCCTGAAACTGAAGGTAAACATTCTAAAGATTTCCTATAGGATGATTTCATTTGTAAAATAAAAACAGTAACCTTTCTTCATTGATGATGATAATATGGCAATTGCCTATGCATTCAGTGCAGTACACAGCTATATTTCTAGTGCTGCCCCTGCATCTAGTTTGAGGAGGCAATTTTTCAGCTCTATTTTGTTGATTATAATAAAGATTGTTTGAAATGAATATATTATCAGATTAACGTGAAATTTAATTACAACTTTAGAAAACAGCAAAGTTTTCTAGTTTTTGAAAATGAGCCTTTAAGAATGAAACATCAAATCTAGGAAGAGTTACATACATGTGAAAATTTATCTTCACTCTGAGACTAAATTTGAAAGTATCTGCAACACCAATACATTAGACAATTAATTGCTATGTATGACTTTCATTTGAGAGCATATTTTGTGTATATCACTCTAGCATGTCATAAGGAAAATATTGTCTTCCATGGGTTTAAATTTACATGCAAAATTTATTGTCTTATACTTTCATGGTTCAAAATAAAGAATATGAAAAATAACACTTTAAATTTGTAAGTTTATTTGAAATTTTTAGACGTGGTTTAACATTTTTTAGCAAAGGTAATATATGTAGTACTCAAAAACTTAAAATTCACTAAGGATCAGTTATCACAATAAAAGTTTAGCTGAACAAAATCAACAACTTGCCCCAATACACATTTATGTGTAAACCATTCTAGTTAAATTTATTTTTAAATAATATACCTGCTTTGTAATTTACTCAAAAATCAATATAGGGGCTGATGAGATATCTCATCAGTCTAAAGTACATGCTTAGGCAAGCTTAGGCAGGTGTAGGGGACAACTGTTCAAGTCCCTCAGGGTGGGCTGAGTGGGCCCTCCAAAAAATCATTGTAAAACGTTTTTGAACCAAAAGTTAAACTGCAGTCAAAGTTTAAGTAAAAACTAGCCACTTGTTTCACATGAAGACATGTAAAAATAATATGTTAATGATCTCACAAAATACAATAACCACATTTACACTAAGTATTTCATAAGCCATTTTCAAAATCCATAATCATATTGAAATATTGCAAGACTAGAAAAGCAATAAATATCACAGGATAAAGGAATTATGTTATTAAACCACAACCCAAGATCCATTATTACTTCAGTTATAAAGAAATTATGTTCATGTTGGAGAAATGTTACAGTTTGTGAGAGGTATCCAGTAACGTAAGAAATATTGTAAAATCTATCATCAGTTAGCCCTGACTTTTTGTGTCATATACTGAAGTTTTAGCAAAAGTGGAACAGTCCACAAAACACATCCACATCCTAATGTTTGGAGCATATAAATGTGCTACCCTACAAGGCAGTGGAAGCTGGTGGATATGATACAGTTAATCAGAGAGAGAGAGAGAGAGAGAGAGAGAGAGAGAGAGAGAGAGAGAGAGAGAGA
>NW_004524660.1:6913348-6916628 GCF_000260255.1 Octodon degus | reverse complement strand
TCTTAACCACTTTTAGGATTTTTCACTTCCAGAACTGCAGTAAAATAACTATGCTTTTTTTGAAAGCACTAAATTTGTGGTAATTTGCTATACCACACATGTGTTATGATGTTGTGATAAAACTGTAACATTATTCAGTAGAATTTTTGTGAGATATGAATGGAATATCCAGAATGGAAAACAGAACAAAAGTCTTCAGTTGCAATGAAAATGGGTTGGGCAGTTGTGGAAGTATTGGAGTAGTGGGGTTATTTCTTAGGTATTCAGTGGAATTCAGTAGTTCCTGCTGAGTTCCCTTGATTTGTTGGGTGGAAAAATGAATGTTAAGTGTTTGTGACCAGCACTTGAAGTCAACATAGACATCCGTCACGGTTTGCGTCCAGTTGCCTCACCCAAGCCTCATGCAGGCATGGGCAGCTTCCAGAGTCCGTGGCTGACCCATGGTTCAATGCTGGGATCACGGGTGTGTACAGCAAACCTGCCCTGATGCGGGTCACCTGCATGCGGTACAAGGGAGGGAGGAGGCTTGCTCTCTGCCGCTCCTCCCCTCGCGCTCTCGCTGTCTTGTTGCTTTTCACTGCCCTCCGCCATGCGTCACTGTGCCTGGAGCGCATTGAGTATGGACTGAAGCCTCCACAAACTGTGCGCTCAATAAACCTTTCCTTCTTTAATTTGGGTGTTGGGTATTTTGTCTCAGCAACAAAAGAAAAGAAGCCAAGACACAACCTGGTGCCAGGGAAGTGTGGCTGCTGGGACTGGGCTTGACTCTGTAGTCCAAGAGCCTTTGGCAGTTGCTTGTGGGAAGAGTTTGGAAGGGTTCAAAGATGCTGCCTGGAAGAGCAGAGAAGGAGCTTCTTGGGCTGTTCTGCATGGGAGCTACTGGCAGAATTCAGAGGAGCAGGAGGCTGACACAAAGGTTGCCGGGTAAGATTGGGCCTCCGGGGCTTCTGCAAAGAAGAAGGACTGAACTGGTGACTGGACTCCAGCTGATGTAAGCTATCGCTCAGCAGAAAGTTTGTCTGCATTTTGCTCATGGCCACAGACATTGCCTGAATTGAGATTAAGGGTGGGAGATAGATTAATCTGGCAAAAGAACTTTCAAAGCGGTCTAGTGTTGCGGTGGTGGCATGGCTGCTGTTTGGGGCTTCTAGCCAGATCTATGTTGAGAATCAAGAGCAAAGCACCCAGCAGAATAATTTGAAATGTGAGTTTGGACAGAATGAAAGCTTTATCAAAGCTGTGAAGTGCAAACCAGAATAGAGGAGATTTCTGTCACTGAAAAGAAACAGGAGATGAGAAAAGATGGCTTGAGGGCATCAAAGAGGCAGCAAGTCTCTGCCCTCTACAGTCTCAGGACAGCAAGGTAAAAGACATTGCCTTGAGGAGAAGGTTGCAGAGCACTGCTCCAGAACGGTAGCCGCGGTTATGCCGGGTTCCGCGGCGACAGCGGTACACAGGCTTTGTTCCACAGGACCGGTTTCAGAGTGCTCAGGGATTGAGGCACCAGGCCTCTACAGCCAAGAGAAAAGGAAGCATGGCACCTGCTCCAGCTGTCAGCAGACCCTGGTGTCACCCGTGTCCTGCTGGTTTTAGCCACATGCAGAATGCAAGAGTTTGAGAGTTAAAAAAGCTTCCACCTGTATTTTAGAAGAAAGTTTGGAAAGCCAGGCAGTGTGCCCCTCAGTGGACAATGTGTAAAGCTGTGGAGGACAAGTCAAAGGTTCAGTGGAGACCCCAGAGGACTGGAAATCCAGTAACATGAGTCATCAGGAAAGCTACAAGGAGGGAGCAAAGCCGGCCCAAGAGAGAAGCTGTGGGAGTTGCAACTGCCACAAGGTTGAACCAGGCAAGCCCTTTGGAGCATACAGTGTACCTTAGATTAATCCTGACATTCCACATGGAACTACAGGACTTAACATTTACCCTGCTGGATATTGGACTTGCTTTGGTCCCAATGGATTTTATGCCCCTGTTTGTACCTTTTGGAGCAGTAATGTTTATCTAATGCTAGTGAATGCTGGAACCATTCAACTTTTCATGTAGAGAGGAGCTTACGGCTTAGAATTAGCCTTACATCTCAGAGGAGACTTGGGACTTGGACTGTTTAGCAGTACTGGAACTGTTAGGATTTTGGCAACTCTTAGAGATGGACTAAAATGCCTTTTGCATAATAGAACGCACATGAGTCTTTGGGGGGCCAGCAACAGAACAATATTGTTTGTGTCTGGATGACCCACCAAAGCCTTATGCAGTTGTGGAGTAGGCTTATAGATTTTATGATTGATTTATGGTCCAATGCTGGAATTATGGGAGTGAGCACCATACCACCTTAGGGTGGGAAGCCTGCGTACACTATGAGGAATCAAAAGAGGCTTGCTGCTTGCTGTTCCTCCCTTGTTGCTCCTGCTGTCTGCTGCGTTCTGCCACCATGAAATGTTGCCCTTTACCGTGTGCCACCTCGCCATGGAGCTAAGCAAGTACGGACTGAAGCCAGAAACTGTAAGCTAAGTAAAACGTTCCTCTTTAATTTGGATGTGAGATATTTTGTCTCAGCAATGAGAGAAAATAAACGAAAACATCAGAAAAACCTTCCCTGAGATTCATTTTTGCAGAAAAAAGTGAATTTTAGATCCTGTTTTCATCATAACCATAAGAATTTGAGAAGGATTTGCATTTGATATGTCTGACAAAATTCCCCGTCTCTTTAGGTCAGGTGACAGTATTGCCCTAGTCATTCTCTCTGGAGGTGGGTCCTTTGGGGATGGGTTAGTCATGAATGCTTGCTTTCATATGTAGAGTTATCTCTGTTATATCATAGGCCCTAAATTTTTAAACCTTTTCAACAGGTTTGAAGGTGCAACAAGAAGGCACTTTTGGGCTGGGAAGACAGCTCAGAGGCATAAGCACACACCTGGAAAGCTTAAAGTCCCCAGTTCGATCCCCTGACCCACATGCAGGCTCAACTCTGGATCCCTGCGTGCACTTGCTGCCCTGAAACTGGGTGTGGCTTCACATTCTTATAATCCCAACTCTGGAGAGACTGAGGCAGGAGGGTCACTAGGAGTCTGGACTGCACAGGGGATCCTTTCTCAAAACAAACAAACACAATAAAAATAAAAAAGAAACTTAAAAAGAGAAGGCATCATTTTATGTAGACCATAATCAGTGCCCCCAGCAGACAGCAAACCTCTCAGAGCCTTGCTCTTGGTCTTCCCTGTGTCCAGACCTGTGATAAATAAAGTTTATTTTTGTTATGAGTAGTGAAGTTCATTGTGTTTTC
>NW_004524660.1:6911721-6913033 GCF_000260255.1 Octodon degus | reverse complement strand
TATTCATTGCAATTCATTGAAATACACTTGTTCGCAGTAGTATGTACTGATCATAACCTCACATGAGATATTTTATTTAAAATGATAGTCCTATTTCAGAAGAGTCTTGTGTACAAAATCTGAAACATTAGCATACAAAGGCCTCTTATTTTTCCAGGGAAATAATTATGCAAGACACCACAGACCTCCAGCTCCAGGCCTTTCCACGGCGGGCTTCACTACCTCGCTTCACTCCCGCTCATCCGTCCTTGGCGTCTCTATCTAAGCTGATTAGATCAATATTCTCAATCAGTTTTTACACAGAACTCACAATCTTTGGATGTTGTCTAGGAAACTTGAACTCGGCAAGCAAACAAAGCTTATGAAACCCGTGACATCTTCAGGCATGATATGAAATGATATCAAGAAATCCTGGTCTCTGGTCTCTGTTTCACTGCCTCCTGATGATGAACTAGAGCAGACACTTCTATTTGGAAGCATTTAAAGTTTCCTCAGCTAGTCCATAGTTCGGCATGTGCTGTAACGAAAGCCACCATTTCCCAGGACAAATTGCCTGTCTTTTTAAAGAAGCAGTTCACAGAATTGAAACGTAATACTGACAAACCAATTTTTCAAAAGGATTTGCAGAGATGTCATCCAACAGTAAGACAGAGGAAAAATAAATGATCCACACAAGAGAGAAATAGATTTTCTGCTTTGTCTGGTTAGAAAAATTTAAGGTGATAAATGAACAATATCTGTTGTTATGGGGGAATATTTCTCTGTTTATCTGCTAGTATATTCAGGGTATTTGAATAATATCTATTTGCGAAAGTACTGATTATGGGGGCCGGGGAGATGGCTCAGTGGAATAAGCTCTTCCTTAGCAAGAGCAAGGGTCTCAGTTCAATCCCTGGTTCTGGGAAAAAAAAAAAACTATTTCACAAAAAATATGTTCTATGTCATGGATGCTCCTAAACATTTCATTAATTTTGATTATAGGCAATTTTGTCCTTCAAATTTGACTATTTATACCAATTTTCCTTATACAGTTTTTAAATTTTTCTTATTTGCATTTATGCTTATGTTAATTACTTAGCATGTGCATTTATGATTAATTATAAAATCATATTTTTATGGGCATGATTTCAAGACCCGTGTAGAGCTCTCAGCAGGATGAGGTTTTTAGAGTTCAGCTCTTGCCTTACAGTTAGCACTCATGACGTGGCGTGCTGAATTTTTTCCTGATAGCATCAAACATCCACACAGTACTGGGTCTGTGGTTTTGCTCACTCAGAACTTCTTGAAATTTTTATTTGCTGTCCTTTAAACT
>NW_004524660.1:6907114-6910791 GCF_000260255.1 Octodon degus | reverse complement strand
GTTTCCCTCTGTTTTGTCCATGTTTACAAAGACTTAATGAAGCATGAATTTGAAAGCTGAAAAGCAAAAGGTTGAATGACTGTTAAATGGAAAGTATCTTTTCTGTGAACTCTTTCAAAATATTTTGTTTAAACCTTGACACGAGATGAAATATAAGTGATCCTATGTTTGACACAGAAAGAAGAAAATGATCATCTCTTACTGATCACCCACTGACTTAACAGAATTAACGTTTATTTATCTCCAACTAGATTTCAAATGCTTTGCTGGGCACTGAGAAATATGAGTGAAAGTCATTTTGGAAAGAAATAACTTCTAGTTTCTCAACTATCTGGATGTTTTGACAAGGGGATCAGTCACATTGCTAATTACGAAATCCAGGAGAGGAGCCATTCATTTTATAAAGAAAATGAGTTCCAAAAACTCAATTCTCTCAAAAAATGTTTAAAAGACCTGATGCCAGAGATGAAATATGTAAATTTTAACAAAGCTGCACTGTGGGGCCGAGGCATCTAATTCTTCAACAGCAGGCCCTGCTCACATTCATGTGACAAATATTGTGAGGCTGTCTTTCAAGACAAGCTGTCTTTGAGTATCTTTTCTTCTGTTAAATTGCTACTTTACAACAGGACTTATGCAGATGACTGGCAACGCCTCCTTTGATTCCACCATTCAGTCCTTGAGAACACCACCTGTGCTAAGCTCAGAGATTGCTTCACTTTGTAGCAGTTGCACGAATGCATCAAAGAGATGCAGCTCTAATGACAGTCCTTCCAGGCTGGGACATCTTAGCAGGAAATAGTAAGGACTGTTTTTCACATGTCTTGGCTGTGTTTTTTATTGTGCTTTATATTTGTCTTCATTAACAGTTTCTTCAAATTAAAATGAATATGCAGCTTGGAGTTTTATTGGGATGGAATAAACATCTGAGTAACAGCTAGTAACAGCATCTTCATGGTGTTCAATCGTCTCATTCTGGAAATAACTTTGACATTTTGTGGCAAGAGGGATTAGACTTGGGACCTTGTGCTGGCCAGGCAGGCCTTATTAACTAATATTGTAATGCAAGTTTTTCTTATTTGCCATAAGAAGTCTGCATTGATTATTTGAGACACATTTTATGTCATGACATTTTCCAAATATCCATGAATGTTATTGCTGTTATTGAGATAAACTCTGTTTCATCCTAATCTGTTTGCTGATAACTATTGCTTATATAGTCCCAAGAGTCACAGATTTTGCTCCAAAGCAAACTTTGCTAATAATAGTGAGAGTACAAACCCATAGAAGGCAATAGCTATCAAAGATTTGCCTCCAAAAGACTGAATTGCGGGATTCAGTTTCCAATATTCCCTTTGTTTGAATCAGGAAGCATTCTGGTTTTGGAGTTGTTAAAATGAATTGAAGGCCATTAGCCTGAAGCTGCTGAGTTCCTTTGTAACAGAGACAGACACAATTTAGTAGAATAGTGGAGTGCATTGTTATGACAAACAGATGAATTTCCTCCAAGTACAAATTGTTCAATGTAAGTCAGCGACACAACCAACTGATCAAACACAAGCTAGGCAATGTGTGCATAGCCATCCACTCATCTCTGTATTGTTTTTTGTTGAGCAGACAGGATCTCACTGCCAAGCTGAACGCTCTGAATCAGATGTGTTAGATGTGTTCCATCACAGACATTAGTGTACTGGACACCTTCAAGTATCTTACCGCTACATCTGATATACAAATATTTGTAAAGTGTTGAGAGGTTTGAATTTTCTTATAAATTTTTAAACATACATTTTCATGATGCAGAAAATTGTGTGACACACTTCTTTTCTTAAGAGGTAGAAATAAATTTGCCCATAGAGCCATGATTAAAATCTGTTTCTTAAAATAATTTTGTTTCAAGTCTTAGCCCAGGCCCGGTGAGTGTGTGGGAGAGCTTCCGGCTATCCTGTGCCAGCGGTACCTACTGGTCCCAGCCCAGGAGCAGCGTGGGTGACACCATCTTTCACCCTATTGGGGTGCCCCCATCACTCCATATTACCACCCACAGCCCGCCCACAGAGTAGGAATGTCCATCGCATTCTGGGAACCCCCAGATCCAGTCCTAGTCCAGGCCCAGTGAGAGTGTGGGAAAGCTGCTTCTACACCTACTCCACCTTGACCCCTCCAGACTTAGCTAAGGCCTGGCACACAGGCCTGGGGTTAAACCCTTCAGCTTCAATCCCTGCAGAGAGTGTAGGGGACAGAACCACCCAGCTAGTCCAGCAGCAGAACATCTTGCCAGAGGGGCACAACAGGTTCAGCCCCAAGGGCAGCAGCAGGAAGGAGCTGAGCACAGCATCCAGACCCAAGCCAGGCACAGCTGAATAAATCCAAACTTTGTAGATCTGCACCTGAACTTCAGTAGGTGCTAAGGTTATAACTGCAACAAAGATCTACAACAAAGGTCAGAAGACAGTGCTACACAAAATGACAATGAGAAGGAGCAAAATGCAGTCTCAGAAACCAAGCCCACCCATAACAAGTGCAGAGGACACAAACACAGAAAAAAACTGGGAATAACACAGCTGAAAGCAATGAGTAAATGGCTTCTGAAATAAAGAAACAGCTGCAGAAGGGTATAGAGGAAATCAGATTGGAAATGAAAAAAGAAATCCCTGAATTAATAGCATCTGCAGTAAAGAATCAAATGCAGAAATATATGAAAGAAACCCAATGCTCACCCAGAACAAGTGCAGAGGACACTAGCTCAGCTGAAATGTATGAATTAATAGTGTCGATAGTAAATAAGTAACAGAAGAAAGTTATAGAACTCAGAGCGGAATTCTATTCTACTAGCTCAGCTCAAATGTACAAATTAATCGCATTGATTGTAACTAAACAACAGCAGAAAGTTATAGAGGAACTCAGAACAGAATTCTTTTCTGAAATAAAAAAAAGAATTCTCAGAACTCATAGCATCTGAAGTAAAGAAACAACTACAGAAACATAGGGAGGAAAACCAAGCTGAAAAAAACACTGCAAAAAGAATTTATAACTGTTTCTAAAGAAGACATTGATATAAAAAATAGAGGCGATTAGAAAAATGACAGATTCCTTGAATGAGCAATACAGGAAACAAATAGATCGCATGAAGCAGAATCAAAGCAATATAGAGGAAATTAAAATCTCAATCACAAGCATGCAAAACAATTTAAGTGAAAGTGAAGACAGAGTTTCAGATCTTGAAGATGCTGGTGCACCTAGTGAAAAGATAAGAAAGGATCAGTTAAAAACAACTAGGATGCAGGAAAAAATAATCCATCACCTGCAAGATGATGCAAAGATGAACAATATGAGACTAATAGGCATCAATGAGAAAGAAGGAGTCAAGACAAATGACATTAAAAAAATATGGGCAGAAGTAATAGTAGAAAATTTGCCAAATATGAGGAAATAATCTGATATTCAGGTAACTGAAGCATACAGAACACCAAGTAATTTCAACACAATTAAAAACACACCAAGACATATAATAGTCAAGATCCCAGAAATTCAACACAAGAATAATATACTGAAAGCTTCTAGAGAAAAGAAGCAGATCACATTCAAAGGAAAAACCATCAGAATTACAGCTGACTTCTCTTCACAAACCATGAAGGCAAGAAGAGCATGGAGCAGAATACTTCAAGTCCTCTATGAAA
>NW_004524660.1:6896297-6901543 GCF_000260255.1 Octodon degus | reverse complement strand
CTGCTGACTGCTTCTTGGAAAGCTGGCAGGATTAGGGCCGGCCAAATAGCTCAGTGGATTAAAGCTCCTGCAAGCAGGAGAAGTGACCAGGGGTTCAATCCCTGGGTTTGTGGTGCCGGCCCCGCCTCCGGACTACTAGATTAGACTTTTAGTGATTCTCCTGTTTACAGCCTCCCAAGTGCTGGGATTACAGGTGTGCGCCACCGGGCCCAGTCCCACCTGCTGTCTCAGTACGTCCGGGGGTGGTCTGACCGCCAGCCGCTGTGCTTTAATCCGCTGAGCGATCAGGCCGGCCCTAATGAGAGATTTTTTTAAACATCAAGTCTTTTTCAATCTTTACACTTAGTCTTCCTCTTGATACTCCAAAATTACCTCTGCCAACCTAATGAGTTGCTTCTGTTTCTTGTATTCTGCTGCGTGCCGTAAGCGCTACGTTCAGTTTGTTTGGTATTCTATTTTCATCTTCGTCGATCACTGATTTTACACAACTCTTGTTTTCTTTGTGAAATGGAAATGTCATGGGATTTACTGCATTACCTTGATGGTCTTCCTCTTTAACTTCACCAGTACTGCATTCGAATTTTAATTCTTTCACAAGATGCTACCAGACAAAATCTATGTGTAGCCTATTTCATATATGTTTCGTATGTTTAATATTTTTAATTTAACAAACCCTACTAAGTAGTGAATTATCACTAACTATAGAGCCGAGTAGGTGCACAATTTTTTCATTGTTTTGAGGTGTAGGAAAGTAGCAATCAGATTGGCATGGCGTTTTGTCCTGCTTCAGGATCCATAGGGTCCTTAGAGAACATTAGAGAATAAAAATAAGAAATTACACGTAAGTTTGCAGTCTGCTTTTGTACAGAATCAAAAAATAAAATGTATCTCATTAATCTATTAAATTATAAATATTTCTTTTTAAAATATTCATTATTGCTAAAGCTGAGTTTGTATTTTAATATCAGTAAGCCTTATTCCTCGTAGATCAAGAGAAATGGTGCTCATTAGTAAAAACATCTGACCTTAAGAACTCCCGATTGCCCTTGGAGAACACATGAGTTGCTGAGAGAGGGGCGCCTAAATTGTTCTCCTCATTGCTCCCGCCTTTTCCCTTCAGAAATTTGCTTCAATCTGAGCACATGTTTTCCATCCTGCTCAGTGACAAATGCTTCAACACCCACCCCAAAGCATTGTTGATTTTTCTTCACTTTGTTTTCATAATATTATCAGTTTCTTAAAAAAAAAAAAAAAAAAAAAAAAAAAAAAACTCTCAGGTAAAAGCTGGGGTTAGGATGCGGACCGCCTTGCTGGGTAATCACTGCTTGTGAGAAGTTGTTACCGGTGTTCTCCACGGACCCCACAGAACCCAAGTCAGGGCTGGCTGCTCTTTGCCCTGCGCCTCACGTCAGTGCCAACACTGCACCCCACTCACCGTCTGTATAATCAGTGACGCTTCGTTGATTTACTGTGTGTGTGTTACAGTAGTGCATACACATGCATGCATTTGCATATATGTGCTAATATGGACAACTGAAGAATACCTGTGCTCTGGTAAGTTCTGTTGCTGGCCTTGCCTGCACATGCCTCTCACAAACACACTGTCATTAATCAGCCCTCGTGACACAGTCTGTACTTAAATTTTTCTTATAAATAATTGCAATTCTGATAGCTCTGTAGTGAGTGTGGGATGCTTTATAATATTTCAAATATTATCACATAGAAGGATAATCTGTTTAAAATCCTTTGAGTCCTCTATAATCATTAATTAGCTTCTTTTGTAAAAGATGAGTAAGGTAGATATACATTGTTAGAATAAATTCCTAAATTCTTCTTAGGAACATATGCACGTACAATTCCTTCTATTTAAAGTAAAAAATCGGTGGCCAGAAAGATAGCTCAGGGGACTAAAGCACTTGCTTAGGCAAGCTTAGGCAAGTGCAGGGACTGTGGTTCTATCCCTAGTACCGCATGCTGTGCCGGCCCTGCCAGCCCACCCTAGGGCAGGCCAAGGCTGCCACAGAGTCAGGGCGTGGTGGTACACGCCCGTAATCCAAGCTCTGCCAGCCCACCCCTAGGGCAGGCCAAGGCTGCCACAGAGTCAGGGCGTGGTGTTGCACGTCTGTAATCCAAGCTCTGCCAGCCTGTAATCCAAGCTGGGAAAGTGGAATACAGTATGAGTCTGAGCTGCACAGTGAGATCCTGTAACTACCAAAAACATTCAAAATAAATAAACAAACAAACAAACAAAGTAGAAACTGGTGTTATAAAAGCATAGTGATTTCACAAAAAGTGCCTGATAACAGCCAACTTAAGGTAAAAGTCTCTAGGATTAAAATTTCAAAAGTTTTCTACGCCTTGTAAACCAAAGCCAACACAAAACGGTGAGTTGGCTGAGTCTGAAAGTATAAACGTAAGGAAAAAAGTATCTCTATTTTGGGGTAAATGTATAACTTTCTCTCAATAAATTCTAGATTCTATACTTTGAGTTATGCACTAATATTTAATTTTTTGGTAAAAGTGCTACAATCATTTTCTTATATAAGTTGACTGCACTTTTATGACATCATTTATATTTTCCGAATTTCAGGACTGAGCAAATAAATATCACAATAAATCTTAAATTCTCCTTTTGGAGGAAAAACGACTAGAGAGATTATTTTTTTTTTTTTTTTTCTTGTTAGGAAAGGCGGAAGTGTTAAAGAGGGAACCGACTCAGGCCAGGACGCAATCAGCCTGGAACCCGCGCACTCTGGCTCTCGGGGGCTTCCGCTCTCTCAAGGCGTGGAACTCTTGAAACCTGAAAATGAAGGCAGCAAGCTGAAGGGAGTAAGTAATTGAGTGTGAAGACGAACTTCTTTTTCTTCTTTTTGTCATCCAACATCTTACCATTTAATAGACAAAATGTTTTAAATAATTAAATGGAGCTGCTGTCGTTAAAAGTATTTTCTTCAGTTAATGCTATTTCGTACGACAAGGAAGAAAACTTACCTTGCGTAAGATAAATTGTTTCACGATTTCAAGTTTTATGAATTCATTGTTTAATAATCAGTAACTATCAGAAAATGTTAGTTTTCTAAAATACACCTAAAGTTCAACCCTCGCTTCAGCAAAGAACTTAGGGAATCAGTCTAGATGTCTTATGTTTGTTTGTTTATTTATTTACTTATCCTACTTGGAATCAAACTCAGGACCGCGAACTTGCCAGGCGGGCGTTATGCCAGTGAGCCATATCCCCAGCTCTGCCTTAGTTCAGTCTTTGGATTTTTGTCAAGGTTTTCAACAGTGTGCAAAGCATTTGATGTATGTCAGGTTGAGTTTATAAAATAAATTATACTCTGAAAAACAAGTATAGTAAAACTGAGTTTTCATTTTATATTGAAATATATAAAAAATTTAAATCTTTACTTGATTATGTTGACACTGACTTAAAAATCAGTATACCAGCACTACATAAAGAAAGTCAGTTCTACATTTGTTTACATTCATAGGTCCTGCATATCCATATATATAAATGCAGTCATCTGTAATATCAAGAAAAAATGTTAGTTTTCTTTCTTGTGGGGTCCTAGCAATAGAGACTTTTTCTAGATTGATTTACCTTCTTCTTCCCTTTCTTGTTTTCTTTCTTTTGACTCACCACATGACTTTTCATACGTTGCATTCTTTTGTTTATAGTTAATCCACTCTTGGAGTTTCAGTGACCATTTTGCCAGTTCTCTCCCTTAATGTCAGATTCTTGACACATTAGCCTTTTTTTTTTTCCTGCTTATTTTTAACAGGAAGACTTTATGGCAAATTCTGTAAAACTTTTCCCACAACTGTTAATGTTGAAAGAAAAATTTAAGAAGATTAAAACCAAGATGAAACAAATACTAATTTAAACCCAGACACCATATTGACAAAGAATATTATTTGCACGAAACGTTGCTATTAAAAGAATTATTTCTTCAGACTGTAAAATCTCCACATACTATAAAACAACAAATATAATTATTTAATTGTTATATCCAAGCTTAGAGCCAAGTTGATCTATAAAACCAGAGGTCCTGTCTGACAATAACTTGTTCATTTTCATTTGTCATCAGAATACAGTAACACTTCTTTCGAGGTACTGGGGATTGAAGGTATGGCCTACACCCATGAGTGAAGTGCTGTCCCAGTGGCTTTCATCTCCCACCTGACACAGTATTTTAAATAATTTAGTATCATGTAGTGAAGAATTGAGAAAAATAGACTAAATTTCTCAAATACAGCAACTAATTTACTACTTTATTTCATAGATTATAGCAGAAAACTAGTCTGGATTATTATCAGAAAGAATAAGATGTCGAATCATCATGTACTCTTGGCAGTTTCTTTTCTTTGTGTGTGTGTGTGTGTGTGTGTGTGTGTGTGTGTGTGTGGCCAGCTCAGCCCACCAGGGGGCGGGGCTGGCCGGTATGTGGTGCTGGAGGATTGAACCGCAGTCCTGTGCTTTGCTAAGCTTGTTCTAAGTAGGTGCTTTAGACCACTGAGCCATCTCACCAGCCCCCATCATGTACTCTTGGAGCAAATTATTTGGAACAGAATCTTAAGGAAATGAACGCAACTGTGCAATTTTTCTCCTCAGTAATCCAAACTTTGCTGTGGAGAATTTGATTATGGTTAAGGATCAACCAAGCAAAAAAGTAGAACTAAAGTTCAGTGATGACAGTGTTTCCTCTTGATATTAAAACACCCACCGATAGATGTTGAGTGTTGAAGGAACCCTGGTCCACTAAACGTTATCACTTGTGTTGGCCACAAAATAAAGAAGATAGAGCCATAATACATAGAGTAGAGCATGCTGTAATTCTTTCTAGAAAGTATCAGTGTAAAAGCATGAATTAAAAAAAAAGAAATCACAGAGCCTTAATGAGTAAATGCAAATGTACTGTCAATATGCAGCCCCGATTCTGATCAGCTGAATATTGTCGGCATCTGTACATAAAATAATTTGACCAAAGGCTTAATTGATTTATTCAGTTATCTGGGCATCGTGCTATTTTTGCCAAGCAGCACTTGTCTAAAGACTGAGCCTCATGGTCGCAACGATAATGACTTAATGCAGCTTCCACTAGTAGCTATCTACTCGCTTACAAACTCAATACAGATACAAACTACAATTGAAATATTTTAATTACATATAGGATTTTTCTAGTTTTTTTTTTTTTCAAATCTCCAATCCACTGAGGGCTATTTTAAAGAAATGAAATGTTTTTTTC
>NW_004524660.1:6868988-6895883 GCF_000260255.1 Octodon degus | reverse complement strand
AGAGAGAGAGAGAGAGAGAGAGAATATGAGGCAAATAACTAGACTTGAGTTTGGGTGACCTTAGTGATCCTGCTATTTTGCTTACATTAGTTTAATAAAATCCTGAATTTAGCTCCTTTGGATATCCATATACTCATCTGTAGAGTTTTAATATTTTGCCCTCTGTGTCTGAAAGATAGTTGCATATTATTTTTATTCTTTTATGTACTTAATAGAGGTTCTATAGGGTCTCACTACACGGATTGGACTCATTGTGATCTTTCCTGTTTTCAGCCTCTCAAGCACTGGGATTACAGGTGTGTGCCACTATGCCTAGTCTTAATCACTGTCTCAGTGCACCCCAGGGATGGGGCCAGCCCAGCATGCAGGGGATTGAACCCAATCCCTGAGTCTTCCTAAGAAGGTGCTTTACTCTACTGAGCTATCTGGCCATCAAATAATTGTATATTTTCAATAACATAATGCATGTGAAAATAGGAAGATGCATAATGAATCATTCTAAAATTACTAAATCCTAAATTATGAATGTTTTACTTTATTTTTAACATATAAAACCCTGACACTAGCTCTCCCTCTTGTTATGCCGCTGGTAAAGCCTGACGATTACTAAATCTCCAGCTATATTTATGCATTATAGGTATTCGGCTGCTTATGTTGGTTGTGTGTGCTCCAAAAGTACTTCAAATTTCAGCACATTTGAACTGAATCCATTTTGCAATTCCAGCTTCTCTCAAAACTTGCACTCCCTCCCAAATGCACCTGGATCTGAAATCTCTGCTGCTATCCGTTGTGCTATTGCCTTCTCATCTACTTGAGTTCAGATTTTATCATTCAGTTATTCTATTGCACTCTCTCTGTTTCCCTGTTTCTAATGCTATTTCCTTAAATTGAATTGCTATAACTATTGCAATAACTTGCTTAATCTTTGCATTTCCAACAGCTCCACTTACATACTTTCTACACTTTGCACTTGTCAATCTTTCTAATCTCTTCATCTGATCACATACATCATCTAATCTACCTCTTTATGATTCTCTGCTATATAAAACATAAATGGGCCAACACAGTAGGAAAGAAACCTCATGGCTACGCCTCCTTCCCTCCAGCTTTGCGTTCGAGTCATGCAAGGGTCTTCAGTGCCTAGCTCGATTTTAGCTCTTATATCTATTGCAAATTTTGCTTTAAATAAAGTATCATTTATGTTATGTCTTCTGTCTTTGAAGCCTGTTCTAGAACTTGCTTGGGGTGTCAACAACTTTCACAAGCAAGTGCTCCTTCTCCTCACTCTCCCTTGCCCAGCCGTACCTTTTCTTTCTTTGTGTTTCTGTGGGGTGAGGTGCTGGGAATGGAACTCAGTTCCTCATGCTTGCCAGGCAGGTGCTCTGCCACTGAGCTGAAACCTGGCCCCCAGTGACATTTTTGATTTGACATCCTTTCTTTAATCTTTCATAATTTATGATTACATGTAATTTTTATTCCTTTATATTTTATTGATCACTAGTATTAATGCAATTGTTGACTAGGTCCCTACCATATTTGTATTTTATTTATGAATTAATAAAATTAACATTGAATCAATCAAAAGACAATTCAGTAAAAATTAGATTTTATATAGAGTACTAAATTAATTCAAAATATAGTGTAACTCTTCAGAGGACAATCTTGATTTCAATGAAAAAAATTATAGTCTCAATGATGCAAATGAAATAGAAAAATATTCTAATGGAGAAAAAATTAAAAAGACAATATTCACATTTCTGACTTCAGACAATTAACAAATGTGTTCCTAAATAAGTTTAGCCCTCATCATAATACAACCCTGATTTATTTAATGTAATGTCATTTAAATTTAATTAATTAAATTAAATATGCTGTAATCTATCTATCTATCTATCTATCTATCTATCTATCTATCTATCTAATTTTCAAAGGTCCATGAGTAGTGGATATTTGAATTTGGAGTGGATACAGTAAGTTTTGAACGGGCAACTATTCAAACAGATGTTAACTTTACCTTTAAGGTAGGAGGTAGAGATGAAAAGTTACATTAAAAAAGTCAGCAACTGTCTACTTTCAGAGAGTAGCACAGGGCAAAGTGTGGAGCTACTAAACTTTAAAGAACCCACAAATCATATTTTTTGTTCAAACTTCGAAGAGTACACCCTAATTTCTTCCAGATCTGTGTATTCTTTATTTTAAACTACTTTATGATGCTTTCAGCAATTTATAATGCAATAGAATTCTATTCTTGGCAATTAGCTGTGATTTCTGGGTGACAGAATATCAGCTGATGTCCAACCCCTTGAATATATATTTGAAAATAAGGATATGGAGCTTTCTGCAGAACAGAGTGATTTAAATTTGTGAACTTTGCTTTGGCCATTTTTGGAAATTATATGAATGACAATGGAACAGATTTTCGACCTACTACTGGTTGTTACTCAAGGAATTTATTCACAAAAGAAAAACTAGCTCATAAAAGCATGAGCGCTAGAGCTTTTGAAAAGGATTTCTCCTCTGAACATCATGCTTTAGTTGTTCCCTCAAGAACATACTCCTTGATTTTCTCAGCTATAGAATAAGATACGATGCATTTTACTACCACTTCCTTACAGAGTCTAATGTACCATTTTTCCATCACTTAGCGAAAGGGTCTAACCAGCAAATCAACCTAATTGCACACTAAGGAACTTTGCATCAAAGCAGCAGAAAGAAACATTTTTCATTCCAATTGTATGAGAAGAAAGATAATTGTTTCAAAATACAGAAAATGCAAAGAAAATTTTCTCTAGCTATGATTTGAAAGGTCTAGATTATTTCTCTAAATAGCTTTCAAATTGCTTTTTGCTATTCAATATTATTCTTCTGTAATAATGCTTTGTGTTTCATTTGTGTTTTCCTGGGACAGGGGCTTGCTATGTAGTCCAGGCTTGCTTGAACTTTCTGTAGCTGAGGGGGACTGAACTCATAGCGGTGCTCTTGCCTCAGCCTCCCGAGTGCTGGGATTACAGGCCTGTGACAACACGGCTGACTTGTGAAAATGACTTCTTTGTTATCGTCAGTCTGTTCAATTTTTTTGCTGATTTTATTCACTCACTAAACCTAAAATGTGATGGATGATTTATTTTGCGGACAGTTTATTCTATCCTTTCAACATAGCTTTGTTTAAATTTTTTTCAGGATGCTCAGGCAAAATTAATACTCAGGGATAGTATAGTAGGTGACGGTAATGGTCTAAATTCTAGGTATTTTATCTGTATATTTTATATCATGAGATGCAAAAGGATTTAACTAAAAATACTTAAATTTAAGAATCAAATTGTTCTACATACAATTTTGGTCTCATAACTTAGTAATAAAGCTTCCAATACAGGTGTTCTGACCTATAAAGTAGAGGCAATCATACTAATTTTTGAAGTAGTTTATGATAAAATGAAATAATATGTGAATACATTGTCTCAGTGAATTGGTTGCCCTGACAACCTGTTCATTCAGAAGCGTCTCACCATGATCCCACAGACCCACTCTGCCGCAGTCTGTTTGTACCCTGTTGTCAAATCACTCACATATAAACAGGCAAATTTTCTTTCCAAATTTTTTGATCATCTCTGGTGCCTTCATAAAGTTTATTATATAGGAGCGAATTAAGTATACCAGCCATTTAATTTTATTTGTCATATTACAAAAACAATCCATATCTAACAGTTAACAGCCGTTAATGCTTTTGCTGTTGGTAAAATTTCTAGTAATTGTTTTTATTATTCCATGAGAAATATACTAAGAGTCTAAAGATTTAAATTCATAGTAGGAGTTGAGTGGGATTTAGTATTAGAAGATAGCTGAGTGAGGAAGGAGAACAGAAGACAAAGGAAGAAAGCAGAAAGGGCAGCATCCTAACAGGCAAGGTCTCTAGTCGGTTTGTCTAGAGTACAATCTGCTGAGAATTTAATGGGGAAAATAGTTGCAGTAGAATTCCACTACATTTCATGGAAGACACTGAGGAATCTCTACTTGAAAATCTATGCACCAGAGGCTCCCTCTGAAGTAGAAAATATAATATTAAAAATATGATGTGTAACTAATTAGCTTTCATTTCGGTCTACTTATCACACGTGGACATTTTAGACCATGCCTGGTTAAATCATTGTAGGAAATATCTCGAAATTTAAAAAGTTATTTCTATTACCATATTACAAATTACAGATTTGTGGTCTCCTGTTACATCTTTCTCAGCAGAAAACAGCCTTGAGCAATGTTAGACCGTTTCTGCATAGTAAACTTGTTTACTTCCCCCGGTCTCTATTTTATCTTACTTGAAAATAGAAAGCTGCAGCTTCAAAGTCACTAGGAATAGCAAGTCTGTCCTGCACTTGAATATCCTTCACATGAAGTGCACTCCAGAGGAAGCGCTTAATGACTGTAGTGCCAGACTAATGTTCTCTGCTCCCCTGAAATTCTGGCTTGAAGGTCATCCACAAGCAACAGCTAGAAGCAGAGACAACGTTCAGCTCACAACTCAGAGCAGGGGCTTCACTCGGTGGCTTCCAGAAGGGAGCCTGAGTCTTAGTTTCCGAGTCAGCAAGCATCTCCTTAATTTTATTTGCATTTAATATTTGGCATCACCAGAAGGCTACAATACAGGCAGAATGCGTCATGCAAGGCAAAAATCTACCAAGGTTGCAGTCCAGAGCTACAAACTGGTTTTCTAATTTCAACCTAGCAACTATTTTGGAAAATTCATTGCTCTCACCTCAGTAAGCCTCTTCCTTTCTCTGTAGCGTAAATGTAAAAGAATTATTCTAACTGCTGAGGGAGGGGCAGAGGATTAGTGTGGCTCTCAAAAAAAAAAAAAAAAAGAGCTGTGCTGAGCTTTACTGAAAATGGTTGTTCTCCTTATTGTACGCTTTCTCTTCATTATCCAAGGAAGCCATAAGTTTCCCTGAGGTGTACTCAGAGAAATTTCTGATAATGTTGTTTAAATCGTCGTTTAACTGCGTGGAATGGGATGACTACTCCCTAAGAGATAGCAATTCAAAAATTATGGTGATACCAGGGATGGAAGAAGAGTGCTCAAAAATCATCAGAAAATACGAAAAGTTACCTAGAAGGTTAGCACTGTATTCCAAGGCAGACCGAGGGTGACTTGAGGACACAAACAAAAGCAGAGAAAAAAATTAAATATTCCTGAATTTGTTCGCTGCTGGGAATCCTCAACTAGTGTTTCCAAGTGAGTTTATAGTTTTCCTGTCCTAATTCTTACTTGAAATTATTGGCCACATAAAGAAAATAACACTCAGGACCACAGTAACATGGTTATTAAATATGTAAATTCCTACAAAGACAATCTTTCTCATTTCTCTCTCAATAAATGATTATTCTAGAATCCTTTTCTTCCTACTTATATCTTAGCCTGGGGAATTCCATTTTCACCTCACTGAACACTGGTGAATAATTCACCATTTAAGAGCATCCATATTTCTGTGATCTTTATTCTTTCTGGTCCATTTATTATTAAAATAACAGAAAGTCACCCAAGAACTCCCTGTACAGATGTCACCAACACGGAGGCACTGTTACGAGAACAAGCATGCGCGCACACAGTTGCTGTCAGGGCCGTTACTTGCTGTTCTTCAAAGCCATGAATAGTTCTCAGCTTCTGAGCACTGCTTTCTGAGCACATGTTGTGTTTGTCAATATGTTTTTCTCAAGTCTGGAGATTACATAGTAATCCCCCACATTTAAGTTGTGAGGGAAGCTATGTTGATCTTTAGTAATTAATTTCAGTGTCTCGGAAAATCAGTTTCCTTAACCAGAAGACAGAGAATAGTATGAACTGACTGAGCTCATAGGTGGTATCTGCGCATGTAAATGAAATAATTTATAAAAATATCTGTCATCCGCTACATAGTATGGGCTTCATAGAGATGTGTTGAAGAAATTACTTTTGTATTTCCCTGTCATGCAGGGGCGATCAATTTCTTTTATCAGCAGTACCTATGTAGATATTTCTAGTATTCGTAGACTATACTCATGAAAATTTGCTTTTTTAATGACTTTATTTTCTATCCTATTTGATGAAGCACTTTAGAGTTTTGCATAAAAGGTTGCATTTTATGTAAGAAGTATAAAATTGTATATTGCTTAAGATTCTTCAAAAAAAAAAAAAAAGTCAAAGAGCTCCTAGGATGGACCCCGGTAGTCTCAGTGGAACTCTTGCACCCATGGACTGTTTGGCAAACAATGCCACAACTGTGGATTCCACTCCTTGGCTCAGCCACTGCCAAGTTGGAGCTCCTTCTGTGCTGTGTCCCCTCTGGATGGGACAGTAGAATTGCCAGCCAGACAACGGATCTGATTTTAGACAAGGCAAAAGTCTGGAATAGAGAACTTAGTATGACCAACTAGAGAAGCACTCACACCTCAGAAGCTGAGGACAGACCCACCAAGAAGGAGTGACCTGGACAATCTCGCATGGTTGAGTGGAGACATGCTGGAGAGGTTCAGGGAATAGAAACAAGAAACAGAGCCAGAGAATCTATCATACAAGGAAATGGATGTAAGAGATGGCTTAACCAAACACAGATGTTGTGACATCTGAATTCTGGTTTGAAGGTTCCAACCCAAAGAACACAATTTGGAAACAACTGTAGAACATTTCACAAGCAAAAGGGAACTGAATGGGGACTGAGACAGTCAGAGGCAGTTGGAACTGTAAGGAAAACACAGATGCAGCTCCCAGGGTGGCCTTCCACAGCGAGCATTTAGTGAGGTCCAGTGTCCACTGTCCACTGTCACAATCGGAGAACGAAGGCTGGTGGGAACACAACTGAGGGTTGGGCTCATCACTCAACCCTTAGGCTTTGAGGCATGCTCTCCCCTTCCAATTCCCAGATTGGTTGAAGGAAGGTGGTCCCAGAAGAACAGCTGGAGAGAAGGGTCCTGCTGCGGAGCTGGGGCTGATGGACATGGACCACAGCTGGAGGCCAGGTTCAGCCTGAGTTGCATGAAGTTGGCATCCTGACCCCACTGTGTGCAGTTGCCTGTACGCAGCACTGTTCTGGGGACAGGCTGCCAACTTAGACTTCCACAGTGAGCAGAGTCACAGTGCTTCTCATTCCAGGCTGTGGAAAGAGCCACATGTCCATAACAATGGAAAGTGTTTTTCATTTTTTCTTTCTTTTCTTTTTCTTTTTTCTTTCCTGTTTTGTTCTTTCTGTTCATTTCCACCCAACTTTTTATTCCAATATTTGCCCTTTTTATTTTAAAAGTATATGTGATATATGAGCATGCAGGTGTATTCATTTTCCTTTGTCCTTTTCTTCTGATATAGCTTATGAAGGATAAGGGAATTCTCCCTTTTCACTCCTTCTTCTACCCATATCTTTGCACCTGACTTCTTTCTCTTGTTTCTTATGCTTCTTTTGTTTTCTTTTCTTTCTTTTTATCCCCTCTTCATCTGTCACCCTTTCACATTTGTTTTCCCTAGTATTTATATTAGCCACAAAATCTTTTCTCATTCCCCTTCGTCACTACCCATTTTGTATCTAGGGTTCCCCATTACCCCATCTAACTTTACAATGTACTTCTACCACCATTAGAATTCCTTGCACCTCCACAATTTCTTCCTTTCAATGCCACATAGCATAAGATTTAAAAAATGTTTCCCCTTTTATAATACTTTTCTGGCATTACCTAAACCCCAGGTCTCTGGGTTTTAGATAATTGCAGGCATAAAATTACTGTTGAATTTCTTTTTTAGAGTAGATTAGCTGTGGGTCAATTCTTGGGCTGTTGTGACACTTATCCTATAGCTATATAATTCTTCTCTAGGCTAAGAATAGATCTAAAATTGAGTCTCAGAGTACGTTCTCCAGTGTCTTACATAGATACCAGTGTAACGGGTTAGCGTGTTATTGCCATGCCTTACTTGATTGCATAGTGATGCTCGTAACTTGCTGGGTGACTTTCTGGCAGCGAGCAATTCGGTTCATTCTAATGCTGCATCCATGGAGAGGGACAGAAGAGCTCCAAACCCAAGACTGTAGGCTGGATCAGATGCTGCAATGATCCCTGTAACTTGGAGAAAGAGGTCTTGAATATGAGTTAGTATCAGTATTGCAGTTGAAGATTCAGAGTTTGTTAGGGTCTGAGCACACAGACTCCAGCCAAAAAGCTACATGTGAATCACATATATACTGTCTTGTCAGAATATTTTATGTGTTCTCGTTGAACATTTACTAGGTTGAGTTTTTCTTTGTATCTTGATTTACTTAGTAGTGTATGGTTATGCTTTGTTCTTTGCTAGTATTTTTGTGTGGTTATTCAGTTTTTACTTTTGTGTAATTTTTTCTTCCATGGGATCTGGTTCAGTAGGTCCATAGGTCTGTCCTCCATTTCAGCATCCTGTCTAGGTTCTTCACCTCAAACCCTGAAGCCAATCCTATTACCATATTTCTTTATTCCTTCTCCAAATTCCAAGATTCCTTTCCCACATTTTCAATTCCACACACACACCTCCTCCACAGACACACACTTCTCTTATTATTAACTCTGAATTCTCCTTATCCTAAATCAGCGCCTCTGCCACATTTCAATCCACCTGTTGCAGCCACATAGCTTTTCTAAATCACAAAACATACTTTCTCCCTCCCATCTTGCACATTTGTCTGTGCAAATAGCCTCTGAAAACTCTCCTTGCTCTCACTCCTACTCAACCAAAAGTTCTCCACTAAAATCAGAGCTCACATCGAGCTGTCTTCTCATCTGTCACTCTCCCACTCTCCAAGCCTAGCCCTAGTGTCGTGCACTCCAGATTCACCAGCCTTCCCTTCTCCTCCTTCCACTTCATCCACATCATTACAGAACAATCATACATCATGAATGACCACGGTGTGCACACATGATGCCTGAAGAAAGGGTGCGTAACTACGAGGAATGTTGCATAGAAGTGTTTTATGACTGAATCTTTTGGTGCAGTTATAACCAGAAGTCCTGAAGCAAAATATGTAGACAGAGTCCATACCACTTAGAGTAGACAACATAAGGGGAAAATACTTGCACTGGACATACAAAACTGGAAGTTAACCAGGGTACGAAACATCCTAGTAAAACAAACTCCATAGAATACACAAACACTCCTTGCCTGCAGTTTGCACAGGGATGCAGGCAACAGAAATTCCCCAGGTTTATTTGACTCTCCCAAGGCACAGCAAGAGGTCACATAGAAGGAGAAAATAAATTCTAGCCAATAGAACTCTATAAAAAGGCCACTGAAGAGATGAGGAAAATAGAAGAATTCAAAGAAGAAATGAACAAAAATTCACAGCAATGTCACACACTATGCTCAAGAGGAATTTCAGAGACACACTTAAGCCTGGATGAACTAGCCAAAGCACTTTAAAACTTGACTGACATATTCAGCAACGATATGGTATCCTTGGAATAGTGTCACACAGAGATCTCTTATTTTTTTAAAAAAATTTATATAATCCATAAATTGCAAAAGGTCAGTGTTTAATGTAGAGGACAAATTGATGAATTATGATGAAGAATGAGCTCAGATAAGCCTAAAAGAAAAATCAGAAAACAAGAGAGGATTGTCCAACCACTACTAGATGACAATAAGAAAACCAATTTAAGGATAATTGGAGTTAAAAAAAAAAAAGAAAGAAAATAGTGCTTAGAACATGAACTTGTTTTACAGAAATTACAGAAGACAATTGTTAAAATGTGAAAATATAAGGAAACAGACTTTATAGAACACCTAACAATTTTGAAGACAGAAGGAGCTCACCCAATCATATCATCATTAAATTATAAGATATCTAGCAAAAATCTACACAATTTTAAAGAAAAACAAAAATCACATATAAATTTAAACCAAATATAATTGCAGTACACTGCTCATCCAAAATCTCTCTCTCTCTCTCTCTCTCTCTCTCTCTCTCTCTCTCTCTCTCAATGTATTTGCCTCAGGGTCTCACTATGCAGCTCAGAATCATACCAATCCTCCTGTATCAGCCTCCCCAGTGCTGGGATTACAGGCGTGCCCCAAGACACCTGATCTTGGTGCCTGGCTCGGAGTTCCCTGGGGTGGGGCCAGTGCCACATGGTGTACTTGGGATCAAACCCATCCCTGTGCTTGCCCAAGCAGCTGCTGAGTTCACTGAGCTGTCTTGCCAACCCTCAACCCAAATCAAAGGTCAGGATAACTTGGAATAAAGTAATGCAAACTTGGAGTAAAGTAGAGCATATAACTTTCAACTTTAATTAACTTACCCAGAAAAGTTATGCTTTAAACTAAATGAAGGAATAAGAACACAACCAGCTCAAAAGATATATGTGCGCTAAAACAAACTCTTTTCTTCCCTGTGTTTAGGACAGGGTCTACAGGGTCTCACTATGGAGATAGGAACTCGTAGAGATTCTCCTGCTTTCAGCCTCCCAAGTGCTGGGATTAAAGTGCATGCCACCATGCCCAGTCTCTAAACCAACCCTTGAGAAAATACTTAAGAATATTCTTCATAAGAAACCACAAAATGCACACATGTATAATCCCAGCACTCATGAGGCTGAGGCAAGAAGATTGTTGCATGTTCTAGGCCTACTTGGCTACAAAGTGAACTCAAGGCCAACTTGAACTGCACAGTGAGAAGCTGTCCCCAAAAGACAATGAATGAATAAATAAATAAATAAATAAATAAATAAATAAATAAAAAGAAATTAGTGAGCTCAGTGGATAGATACTATCAAAATATCAGGAAATAAGGATATTTTCACAGATAGGTAAGGCAATGCTATGAGTCAACACATCTCAGTAATATCTCAATATTAATGGTTGCAACTGTCTAGTCAAAAACAGAGTGTAAGATTGGATCAAAAATACAGAATCCAGCAGTCTTCTGCATTCAAGAAACTCATCCAATCCAAAAATATTTGCAGATCAAAAATTAAAGAGTAGAAATATTGAAAGCAGCTGAAGCTGAGAAGCATCATATGTGGGAGGGTAGGACACGACCTCCCTGCCTAAGGCCGTCCAGCCACCTCAGCCCTGAGAAAAGCATCCCACCTGGTCAGTGTCAGCTAGTAGTCACTAGGTAGCCCTGTGTCATGTCATACGAACTTTGCAAAGGTAAAACTAAATGCCCCTGTTGCTGTTCTTTGAGTCTTTTACCAATCAAGCTTGGGCCACCACACAACCTCAGGTACTATCTCTTGTTCTTATTTTCTAAATCGTCTTGACATTTTCTCCCAGGGACCACCCAGAGACCAAAAAATCCCTACACAGCAAACAATGTTTCATGTTCCAGGACCCTCCAAAAGATCAGGGTTAACAATTGTAGTCTCAGACTTGATAAACTCAAGCTAAAACTGATTAAAAGGAACAAAGAAGGTCACTTCATAGTAATTAAGGGAACAATCCCACACAAAAGGGCAACAGTGATAAATACACATGCACCAAACACTGCAACGTCTATCTTCATACATCCAATACTACTGACATTAAAAGATCAAATAGAAATATATTACACTCCTGTCCAACAAAGTATATGTTCTCTTTAGTTGCATATGGTACTTTTCCAAAATTGATCACAGACTAATCCACTGCTTAAGTAAGCATAACAGGAATTTAAGTTAAGTAAACACAAAATAACTTACCTACTATGAGACCACTGTACAAAGAAAATAGATAGCAAGGACAGAGGAAATTTCAGAATAGCAAAAGTCTCCTCAAAATCGACACCGTATTGCTGAGCACTCAATGGGTCACAAAAGAAATATTTTAAATTCTGAAAGTTACTGAAAATGACTGTAAAACTCAGTGAAATATCTGGGACACTATGGAAGCAGTTCTAAGAGAAAATTCACTGCAATCAATGCTTATATTGGGAAAACATAACATGCCAAACTAAATAAATTTATGAGAACTCTTACAATACTTGTGAAACAAAATTGAATCTCAAAACAAAATTAAGGAAAGAAAGTATAAAGATTAGAGTAGAAATCAATGAAATTCAGATTAAAATAACTGTAAAAACAAATTACAAATCAAAGAGCCTGCTCTTTGAAAGAATAAATAAAATAGATAGGCCAGTAAGTAGACTCAACAAGAGAAAGAGAGGAAACATGTATAAATGTGGTTAGAAAGGAAAAGATGGAAGCACTGACCATTCACAGTACCATCAAGAAAAATAAAGATCTCAGAATTAACCTAACCAGGGAAGTGAAAGACCTTTACAAAGTAACCGACAGTTCTTTGAAGAATGAGATTGAAGAGAGAACATCAAAAAAAGAAAATATAATGCCTGCTTCTAGGTTGGCACAATCTATATTGCCAAAACTGCTATATAGGTTCGATATGCCCCAGTCAACATACCAACAGCACACTGTGAAAAGAAAATAATTCTAAAGTTTTCATAGAGCCACAAGAGACCCAGATTATCAAAAGCAACTTGGGACAATAAGAGTAAAGTAGGAGGCATAGCTATATCTAACTTTGAACTCCTTCAAAGCAGTAGTGAATAAAACAGCATGGTCCTAGAACAAAAACAGACATGTGGATCAATGAATCAGAAACAAGGGCCCAGAAATCTTCCCAGACACATTCAGCTATCTGAACTTCGACAACTGGGCCATAAGCACATGTTAGAGGACAGATAGCCTTCTTAACAAATAATGTTAGGAAAAATGGTCATTTGTTCACTGAAGATTGAACCTGGGCCCTTGTCTCTAACCATATACTGAATTAAAATAAAAATAGATCAAAGATCTAAATATTAAAACACAAAAACTAAACCTACTGGAAGACAACATATGCGAATCCCATGCAGACGTATTAGTAAGAAAGAATTGTCTAAGCAGAAAATTAACTGCACAATAAAGAGGACCAAGAATTAACAATTGATATTTCATTACACCAAAAAGAAAAGAATCAATCAGTAGAGTGAAGAGACAACCTATAAAGTGAGGAAAAATGCCAGTTACTCCACAGACAGCAAAAATATATAGAATATACAACAACTCTAAAATATTAAACCACCAAAGTTAAAATTTAGTGAAGAAATGGGCAAGAAAAGGGGGAACAAAAAAAAAAATTCCTAAAGAAGGAAATCTACTATGATGAGGAATCTACTATAGACCCTTCACATTTATGGAGACCTGAAACACTGATGTTATACTATTTGCAGTAATAGCTAAGCCTCCATAGGATACGTTCTCTCCTGAGGACAAATATCATTCTGAGGCACAACAGTTCTCACAAACCTTTTATCTGCTATTCCCTACATTGGTCCTGCCCTCATTGAATGAATTTGAGGAGGGTTCTCAGTTGACAAAGTTGAGGAATTTGTCTTTCTTCCTCCCCAGTAAGAACGGCAATGATTAAGCAATCAACCAAGGGACTGGGGAGGTGGCTCAGTAGAAAAAGCTCTTCCCTGGCAAGCACAGGATCCTGAGTTCAATGCCCGGTACTGAAAAAAGAAAGAAAGAAAAGAAAGAAAAGAAAAGAAAAGAAAAGAAAAGAAAAGAAAAGAAAAGAAAAGAAAAGAAAAAAAAGAAAAGAGAAATCAACCCATAACAAATGTTGGCATGGCTGTGGTGGAAAAGCCATCCTCCCTCACTTGCTAGTGGAAATGTAAACTAGTAAATCCATTATGGAAATCCATATGGAGACTTTTCAAAGGACTGAGATTACTAATGCCAAAGGATCCATATACTGCTGCTAGGTGTCTTCCCCAAGTGCTTGAGCCAACCTACTAAAGTCATAGCCATGTTTCAGCAGCACAATCTGTAACAATGACATCATGGAAGTTTTGTGCATGTCTAGTCACAAATAGTTGGGTACAGATAATATGGCATCTATCTATAATGGGATACTAGTCAGCGACAAAGATGAGAAATGAGACGTTTATTTAAAAGGATACACCTGGAAAATATAATGCTGAGTGAAATAAACCAGACTCACAATCTTAACTGTCCTATGATGTCTCGCATTTGAGTAACACAAAGTGCAATCAAAGAAAATGGTAAAGGAAGGATAGAAAGGGAAAAGGCGTGAATATCTTGCAATAGGGAAGCATCCAAAGAACAAGGAAGAAGAAAGGTGAGAAAGAGGGGAAGGAGAAATAAGAATAAAGCTTTCAGGAACACACTAGCTCCAAATAGTGTAAACATTACAGACCACAATGAGCACTAAGACAAGTAAGCTCGAAAGGAATGTAACGGGCTATGAGCACTGCTGGTGGGAGGCCGAAGGAGGGGTGGGAAGGGAATTTTTTTTTAACAACCATGTTGTAATTAGTACATGTAAGTGTTTTCCCAAGATGAGCATAAACTTCATGAACTGCAACATGTACAAATAAATCCTTCTCCTAGGTCTAGATAAATGCAAGAGTGAAAAATTTTATTGTCTACTTAATAATTTCTCTTCAGAGACAGCATAAAGTAATCATTTCTTCTCCCTCCAGAATTTCTGTGTTGGATCTCAGCACAACCAATGTTTGTCTTGATATATTTCAGCAGCTCCCTAAGTCTTAATGTCTTTAGCTTTGTTTTTTAAAGAAGTGGATATTCAAAGGATTTATTTCATGGTGAAAGCTCAAAACCCAAGCGTGGGTATGGAGCTTCTGTGTGCTGCAGACCCAGGGAGTTTGCACAAACTCGCAGAGTAAGTGAGGTCAGCGGGTTCCTGGGAGGAGGTCTGCACACGGCAGGATGCGCAGGAGGGCTTTCAGCTATGCTTGGAGGGCAGAGGCCAGGACCAGGGCCACATCACTGCCTGTGTCACCTCTGCAATGCGTTCAATTGACAAGGAGCCGCACCCCCTCCCCAGCAAGTGTGAAGACTCCGTATTGTAGTAATCAGGGCGCCCTCTATCTGTGAAAAAGAACAACTTGTTTGAGCCCAGGTCACCTGCGATTTCCTACCTCTGTCCTAGGAGTCAACGACACAAGATGAATTCTAACAGTGCTACTCCATTGTGCGTCCTGCTTTTGTAAAGAGGTTCTCTAACAAAGCATCTTTTCTAAGATTAGTTCCCTGAGCGAGTATGTAAGGGGATTGTGCATTGGTTTTCATCTTCTGATGAATTTATTCTAGTTAGTGATTTATTGGTTTAAGACTTGGAGTATCAGTGATATGTATTGTGATCCGTTCCTTTTGAATTTAGAGAAAAGTAAACATAGATAATTAGGGGCTTGCAAATGCAAAAGACACCTGTGTCCTTTACTTTTTTGGTTATGTCTATGTTGATTTGCATTTTACATTCTACTTTACTGCAAACTATACGTTGTTTTGAAATAAGTAAGTTCCATGCTGTGTAAGTCAAAATAATTTGCTACTCACCTTTAGAAAGCTCACTAAGACTTGGTGTAAAGCAGGAAGTAGTTTTAGAGGGCATCATGACTCAGAAGAGTTTTTACAGAAAATAATCTTGAGTCATTATTTTAAATTAAGTTTTATGAAGTTTTAGGGAAAAAAGAGATACAGGATTGGATTTACAGCAAATTAGTAATAGTAAACTTCTACTTAGTCATAAATATTAAATTCTGAGATGTAGTGTATTATTAGAAAGATAATTAAGAGTTTTAATCCTCAGTAATAATACTGAATGCACCAAACCCAAATTTTGGTCAAGTCAATCTGTCTTCAAAGAAACCGTACATATTCTAGTAAACAACCTTATGCCAGGGCAAGTATTTTCTTTAATTGTGTGATTACCTGTCATTTGGCACTTAGCACTAATCCTTTACAACAGCAAATTTCTTTAGAGGGTATTTTCTCCATGTTTTATATAATGAAATTGTTTGTTGTTACCATCATATTTTGTTTTCTAACGAGGACAGTATCTCTGGTCATGCACAGACCTACGTGGGCTGCTGGCTCCCCCCTCCTTAGCAGACCAGGAGCCCTCAGTTCCGAGTGTGCTGCAGGGATCCTTCCCACTGTGCTCATCAAAATGAGGCAGAAAGACCCACTCCACTTTGGCTTTCAACAACCAATACACTTTGCAGCCTGGACTGAACTGAAAAGAAGAAGGAAATCTACCAGTTTTTAAAGCTCCTCAGCCTTGTAGAGCAGAAGCACCCTTTGTTGCCATCACCTTTGAACCCTGGGCTTCAGTTCTCTCTGTCTCTCTGTCTCTGTCTCTGTCTCTGTCTCTGTCTCTGTCTCTGTCTCTGTCTCTCTCTCTCTCTCTCTCTCTCCCTCTCCCTCTCCCTCCCTCCCTCCCTCCCTCCCTCCCTTCCTCCAGCTACTCACTATTACGATCCAGCCAACTGCTCTAAGTCCAGGGCCCACAGCATATGGAGGTGATGGAGATGCCAGCTATGTTGGTTCTGACTGGCATCCCCAGTTAATGTCAACCTGCAGTCTGTATGACCCTGTAGACTTGTGAGGGAGGAAGCAGACAGATAATTCTAGTTTGAAGGCTTTAAACCTTCCAGTGTGTGTTCTTACAAATTAAAAGGCAAAGACAGGTTGTCCCTGGTTGATTCATATTCTCGACATGCAAATACTCATGAGCGTAATAAAAAAATCAACTTACCCATGTATATCAGATAACGTTTATGCAGACATTATACTTGAACTACTGTGTCAAACAATTATGGTCAATCTACATGACTTCATTAAAATGAAAAACTTAATGAGGAGACAACTAAATAAAAGTTGAAATCTCATAAAAACAGAGGAAGCCTTTTCATAATCATGGTGACAAGATACACCTATCGTTGTTTTCTCAAAGTATGCCAATTACCCAGGAAGAAATATATTAATGGTAACTTTTTTCTACTTTTTATTTTGAAAAGTTATTATAAATGTTCTCAACAGTGAGAATAAATTAGAAAAATAAATAAATTTTTGGAAGCAAGGGTTAATATTCAATTATTCATCCAATCTGACATAGCTATATCTGTTCATCTGAGCAATAAATTGGATGACAAAAATAGGTAATATAACAACCACTATTAATTTTCTATTAACAGTGGTGATTTGATAGTACCACTATTAACTTGCTATTGTTTCAAAAATCTGTAACATATGTATTGTTATATGTTATGTTACCCTATTTCTATCTTTATTTCTGCCATTTGTTTTTATTTTTGCTTTTGTTTTTACTCTTCAAAATAAAATAAAATAAAATTATTTTTTAAAAAGAAAATTTAGACATGCTTTCTGATAGCTAGAATTTTGATACAAGAGTTCTGTGAAATTTTATTTCTTTGATACACTACTAATTATGTTATTGCCTTATTGCTATGAATGTAAAACAAATGCAATATGTCATGATTTTTCTTTAATATTAATGTATTAATTCATGTTCTTTCTTGTTCATGAGATTACATTTCATATTTCATCATTTTTATTATTTCTGTTTATATTTGTTCTCACTGTTCTTTTTATTCTTCCTTCAAATACTCGAGGTGACTCTTCGTGAACTTTCTGCTAACTTAACATCTACATAGATTGGCTCAACAAGGAAAAAACAAAACAAACATACAAGGAGACTGATGTCCTTTTAAACCTTAACTGCATTTCAAGTAAATCCTCAGAAATTACACCCTTAGCTGCTTCATTCCCCAAAAATAATGTAGGTTCAGATACTGGAAGTTTTTGGTTTTGTATGTTACCAACTTTACCAAAACTCCAGTGTTCCTTCTCCTCTCACCGGCATCTGTGTTTTTGCTTCTTCTTCTTCTTTTTTAACCAAAAAATACAAAGGTAAAGAATTTTCTCACTTTCACATATCAGCTATAGTAAGTAACATAGTAAGCATGGTAACATGCATTTTAGTGGGAAAATAGAAAATAATATATTATTTAAGGTGATAATTTCAGGGCCCATGAGATATCTCAACACACTAAGCATCTGCTTAGGCAAGCACAGGGACCAGGGCATGATTCTTGGCACCACATGCTGCACCAGCCTCACCCCACAGCACAGTGAGCAGGCCAAGGAGACTGTGCGTGGTGGTACACGCCTACAGTCCCAGCGCTGGGGAGCCTAAAAGCAAGAGGATCACTATGAGTCCAAGCTGCATAGTGAGACCTTGTACCAGATACATATAAATAAATAAATAAAATGATAATTTCAAAATCTACAGTGACTTTATCATACTCTTACTTACATAGGCACTTAGATCATAACAGATATAGCTAGATGTTTTCTTATTTTGCTAGTACCATAAGTTAAAAATAACATGGAGAAATTTATAAAGAAAAGAATAGGTTTCCTCCTTCTTGAGTCTGAGCATATCATGATAAAAGAGTGTATCATTTTACCTTTAAGTCAGAATCTCTTCCAGTTAATTTTGAATTATAATAAAGTGAATTAGCATATAAATTAACACTCTTACCTCCTAATATAGCGTGAAAAACTATGCTTTCGATGTAGAGTTGTTTAGTAGAGTCGTTTCCAAACTGTATTTTATGTGTATTGCAAAATAGACCTGAGGCCAAGAACCTTAGTACCACTTATGATTTGATAAGGTGTGGATAAAGCCCAGGTATCTTTGCCTTAAAACTTTTATAGCGAACATACATATAGTTGGTCAAAGAACTATTCTTAAGAAAGAAGGAGGGTTGGGAGATAGCTTGGTGGTCTAAAATCCGCCGGGTAAGTGCAAGGACCCAGGTTCAATTCCAGGAACCGCGTACCATGTGGGCCCCATGCAGTGCTGGCCACTGAAACCGTGCACTGTGCCACCAGCCTGTACTACCAGCCCTGGGGGGGCGAGGACAGGAGGGTCACATGAGCTCGATCAGAGTAGTGAGACCCTATGCCGATAAATAAATAAATAAATAAATAAATAAATAAATTTTTAAAAAGAAAGAATGACAATAGTTTTCTAAGCACATAATATAAACACTTTCATTTCTCAGGTATAGCATTGCCAAGTTATCTAACAATTGAAGGTATACATAAAGAGAGTTGACCAGAAGGACAAGAGAAATTCTGGGCTTGTTTCCTTAATTTTTTAAGAGGATCGTTGTGATCTTTTCTGGGTTTATTTTAAGTTGCTTTGAAAGGCACTGAGCGTTAAATTCATACTCTGTAATTCTAAACTGTAAAAAACTACACGAAACATCTTATTTTCACGTAGTTACGTTAGAGGCTTTGTCAGTCGGTCACCGATTTAAAATGCTCTGCTAAGTATGTTCTATTAAGCCCATCATCAATCCGCTTAGTTAGAGCAGCCGGTACGAAAACATTTTGCTTTTTCTCTTGCACAGCTTTAATAAGAAAAGAACAGCCATTGAACGTGTGTCTAACAGGAGAGAGAGACTGTACTCTAGAAAGCATAAATGAAACGTAAGCAATTGAAGCACAACAAAAATAACCGGCAAGGGCTGTTATCGCTGCCGCGGAGTGCAGTCAAGCCTTCGATTGCTTTGTGCAATTTCTGTACCAAAGCGGTCGCTCGCCCTCACTCTGTCTCGCGGGGAACGAAGGCGGCATCAGAGCTGCTGCAGGAACTGCGACCCGAGCTCGGAGCGCTGCAGGCTCGTCAAGCACAGCAATGCAATTTGCTGGCAGCCGCTCACGCGCCTACTCGCGCACCTTCATCGCCAGCACGGTGCAAGTCTTCATGCTGCGCAGCCCTGGAATAACAAGAGTGTGTTCAAACGTTCGCTGCCTGTGGGGACACACACTTATTTCTACAGTTTTGAAAAGAGAGTAATCTTTACGTGACGCTCCGCTGCCATTTTTATTTTATTTTTTTTTATTTATTTTTTTTTAAATTTTATTTATTTATTTATTAGAGAGAGAGAGAGAGAGAGAGAGAGAGAGAGAGAGAGAGAGAGAGAGTAGTGTGTGTGTGTGGCCAGCTCAGCCCACCAGGGGGCGGGCTGGCTGGCATGTGGTGCTGGGGGATCGAACCGCGGTCCCTGTGCTTTGCCAAGCTTGTTCTAAGTAGGTGCTTTAGACCACTGAGCCATCTCTCCAGCCCCTCCGCTGCCATTTTTAAAGGTAGCATGATAATAGGGTTTTCTGCAGTAATTGTAACAGCTTGAATGAAAAGCTATTTCAAGGCTCCTGGGCAGTTAAGGTTACTATAGTTCAGGGCTAAACCTTTCATGTATCACTGACAAATAGTATTTATTTTCTGTAATGCTACAGAAATTTTTATGGTGGTATTATCAAACATCCTAAGTAATTTCAAAGGAAATTTGTCACCTCCTAATGCATTGGTACTGCACAGAAATATTTCGAGAGCAGGATTTCTAAAACATTGACAAATCTCTTAGAAAACATATAATTAGAAAACAATTCCATTGTTTCATTAATAAAATAGCATGCTTTTACGTAATATCTATATGTAAATGTTGAATGAAATCTCTATTTTACAAAATAGTTATTTCCATGCTGTGTGGTGTGTAAATTCTCTTATATTTCTTCTTATGAATGAAAATTCAATGGCTTACATCATATAGCTACATTATATTACAAATATAATGGAAAGGTATATTAAAGTATGCCTGAAAAAATACGCTATTTAAATATTTGGAAATATTTCAGATATTCATTTCATTATGTATATTTATTTCATTACATAAAACATGTAACAAAAAGAAATTATAATGATATTTAAGTTATAAATTTCATATTATACAAAAAATGACTTATCTGTGAAAAATACTGTTAAGTAAACGAAATGACAAGCCACAGGCTAGAAGAACATATTTATAAGATACTTATTTCATTAAAGCCTGCATTCAAAATACATAAAAAATGGGGCCAGGGAGATGGCTCAGTGGAATAAGTGCTTCCCTGGCAAGCGCAAGGGTCTGAGTTCAATCCCTGGTTCCGCCAAAAATAAATAAATAAATAATGTGTAAAACTCAATAGCAAAAATTTTGCTTAAGTCATACGCATAGTATCTGAATGGATATTTTCCCGGTAAATAAAAACTGATGGCAAATAAGCATAAGAAAAACTCATTGTTCATGAGGGATTAAAAACAAAAAGAAGAAGGATGTACAGTACATGCCTGATAGAAGGAATGAAATTTGAAAGCCGACAACAGCAAGTGCAGTCAGAGTGAAATGCGTCAGAAATTCTAGTTAATCGAAGGTTGGTATGCAGCATTATACGGTTCTTTTGGAAGACAGTTTTACAGTGCTTTTTAAATTTTTTTTATTTTTTTAACAAGGTACATTTTTATTATAATGTTGTTAAGCTACAAACAAAAACATAACAAACTCCCATACATCTGAAAACTCAGCAATTTTACAGTGCTTTGTACAAGGGTTAAACATATTTTTTTCTTACCACTCAATCAAAAACCAACACTCCTAAGCATTTACTCCATTGACCTAACAAGATGCACATATGAAACTCACATGTGAATGTTTATAAGCAATTTGCTCGTTATTTGTCAAAACAGAAATGAGTAAATTGGTCCTCAAAGCTGAAAGCATCAGCAAAGAGGCAAGTCTCGATAATAGCGGAGTGCTGATTTCTGCTCATCTAGTGAAAGAGCAGTTAATGCTTTTGTACTCCATTTTAACTTCGTATGACTTTTTTAAATCAATTTTCTTTGCTTGTATCTGATAATCTGAAAAACGAATTTGAAGACTTTATGCAATGTAATAACCACTGTTGAATTTCTATTACTTTGGTTAGTGAAATTCTGTATCATTTCTAATTATTTTTTTTTACTAGTTTTTATTCTTTTAAAATAATGCTGGAATGTTAGTGCAGAAATTTTTCAGAGTAGGGCCAGCCAAATACCTCAGCAGATGAAAGTGCCCACAAGCGGGTGAAGGGGCCTGGGGTTCAATCCCCAGGCCTACCATGCCGTCCCTGCCCCCGAGGCTCCCTGAGATAGCAATTGAGACTGGGCGTGGTGGTGTGTGCCTGTAATCCCAGTTCTTGGGAGGCTGTAAACAGGCGGATTACTACGAGTCCAATCTAGCAGTGAGACCCTGAACACCCTGTAGACTCTTCCCTAAAATATAAAAAGAAAGAAAAGACAAGAAATTTTTCAGAGTGAAAAAATATAAGCATGGAAATACATTAAATACATTTTTCCAGGTGAAAGAAATCAGAATGAAAATGCTACATATTACATTGTTCAATATGGATGACATTCTAAAAGCATGGAACAACCAAGTTAGGACTTAGATATAGGTGATTGCCTAGTGTCTAATGTGACATGCTATAGAATTGAGAAGAAAAACAATCTTTATGAAACCTGGATGGCAAATAGATGATACTATGGCTGTCCTCTTCATATATTTTTACAGCATTAAGTATGAAAAGGTGAATACTTTATTTTTTTCTGAAATGACACTTACATGAGGCCAGGGATTCCCAGGATGCAATGATCACTGTGTACTAAAACTATACGGTAATATCACACTGAAGGGAATAATGGAAAAGGTGTTCTGATAAGTCACCTTGAAAATGAGAGCACTCTAAAAAATGAAGGATGACCACAAGACACTTTGTTTTATAAATAAGGAGAGGAAGAGATGTTGAAGTGATGGCAGGGGAAGGGAAGAAACGTACAGGCATAAATTCCCTAGGATGGATGTGGTCATTATGTATACTTAAGTATATCAATTATCTTTATTAATAAAAAGTGTTAGTACAATATATTAATTTCCTAAGAAATAATGGATTTGAAATTCTGAAAATAGTATATGTGTGTAATAGAATTGAACTATGAAATTAATGTATTTTAGATGATGGGAATTATCCTTCTCTCCTGGGTAGGAAGTCTCAGGTGAGCAAGGAGAGAGCAGCAGCCATCCTTTGCATTTATATATTATAATTGGAGTTCAGCCTGAGTTTATGGGTGGCTCAGTGTAGGACAGACCTATGTCCTATAAACATTTAGGTGCACATAGGTATCGCTTAGGTTTCATGTTCATATTTCCTTATTCTTATTACACAGAGTCTAGAAAAAGAAAACTAAAGCAGGAACCAGAAAACCTAAAACATGCACTAATACATAATTAAATAACAGTGTATGTCAAAGGGACACGGGAAAATAACAAAGATTTTCAATAGTTAAAGGAGAAAAAATTCAACCATCAAAAACCTCCAGAAGTTTTGTATTATAATCAATAATATTAAATAAATGTCTATGACTTCATACTTGGAGAAATATCTCATCAAATAAACAGGAAACAGTAAAAAAAAAAAAAAAAATCTGACCAGAAGAACTGTAAATCATTTATATAAACATTCTGCCTTATGAAAAAATGGCTTCATTCATTAAGTACTCTGATATTTCACTGCACAGCACACAGCACAGGGTGCAGGACAAAATGAGTGATGATAAATTTTGTTCCCATCTGTACTGATCGTGACGCATTAACTAGGTTTGCCTTTACCTCCGTGGTCTTCCTTTCCCAAACACACCCCTGCAGTCACACCTGAGGAAGCCTTCCGGCCCGTGGGGCCTACTGGGCTTTCCACACAGTATGCACACCGGTACTTCTAAACGGCGTCTAAATCATCGCGAAACAGAAAACATGAGGTGCAGCCATGTCACAGCAAAGGACGCCTTCAAAGTCATGACAACTAAATACAATATACTAACTTGGGGAAAATCTATATAAAAACTAAAGAAATCTGAATACTGTATGGTAGTAACAATACACTATATAGAGAGTCATCATTTGTAACAAAATATCCTGCAAGTTTAATGCATAATACAGGGCAAAGAGGGGCTTCAACTTCTCAATAGAAATCTCCAGAGCCCCACAACTCATACATTCCATGCGTTTGCAAAACCAACATCACGTAGATAACGCTGAATCCTACTGCCAGCTCTATCAACAGCTGAGAGTCCCTGAATCTTAGCTGTACTTGCCTCTTAGTTTTTGGAGAGGTGCATGAAGAAAAACGTTTTTCTAGGTATCCTCAAATGCACAAGTTGCCCTGAATCTCTTCACTCAAAGCAAAATTTTTCCAAGATAGATACAATTTTGTATCTTCGATCATGTAATGGGTGGGATCTGGCCAATTCCTAGGTACCTTTAAGGTATCTTTCCTATGTAAAGTCCTCTTTTTAAAGCGATTTAATTTAGTTTATCTGAGCGCAGTTTAGTTTCACTTTGTTTTGTTTTGTGAGTGTTTTCACAAGGCTCTAACCTTTGGCCCACCACAAGTCCTTTGGCCTGATTTTTACCCAGGTTTCTTCTGCAAAACTTCAAGTTTTCAAACTATTGTACTATGCCTTCTGTTCCCAATTTTTAGTCGAAATCAGACTAAGAGAAGTTAGCAGTGTCTATTTCATTGTTTGAACAATGGGCCACCTTGCATTTTTGGGTGCCAGACTAAGAGGAACCCTACTTCTAAATGCAGCTACATGCAATGTTTCAGGACATAAGAAAGTGTAGATACATCCTTTCCGAGAGTGAAACATAAGTGACCCGTAGTCCATTTCCTAATAGGGCACCCATTCTCATCAGATATGTCGAAAGCCTCGCCTTTGCTGCTCACACTTCGGTCGGTATTCTGTTTACTTAGACTTCGATCAGAACCCACCCATGGCCAGATCATCAGGTTTTCCTTACAGCAGTTTTGGTGCTGCCAAGCCAGATTCTTCAAAATGTCCCCAACTGCTCTTACTGACCAACTCCAAGACCTCCTAAACTACGTGGTCAACGACTTTCCCAGCATCAGTCCCATTTGTAGTGCCAAGTTTTTGCATTAGTTAACTTTCTCATTGCTGGATAGAGTATCTGACACCTGCAACTCACAGGGAGGAAATCTTCATTTGGCTCATGCTTACAGAGTCCACAGTCAGCTGGTATCAGGGCAGAAAATCACAACAGGTGTGGAAACATGAGGAAGCTGCCAAGGCCATTAGAGCCAAGAAACAGCACAAGATGGCTAGTGGAAAGGACCTGGATAAGACATGCCTTTCATGCACGGGACCATGAGGAAGAACCTTAGGTCCCACCCTGCCCTCTAGCAGCACACTGAGCAGGCTTTCACCAGCTCGTTGCTCCCCAAGAGACCGCAGCACCTTTCCACTTCAGTTCCCTTCCAAAACACCCACATGAACAAAATGAGCCTTTGGGGAGGAAGTGTTTAATCCAGAACGTAATACATGCAAATCAGTTTGAAAAATAATTTACAATAAAATTTCATAGATCCTGTATATACTCACATATTTATAATTAAGTAAAATAATAAATACGCTATGTATTCTTTCCAGCTATCTGTAAAAATAATTTCAGTGTCATTTCTCTGACCTGTTTGTGAAATGAGATTGGTGAAAAACTGATGCAAATATTTTCATTTCATTCTTCACAGGCACCTTCTGCTTCTGTATATTTTTCATTTATGAAGAGGAATTATTGAAATTTCCAACTTGTATGCTTTCACACACCTGAAACACTATTCAGGAAAAAGCAAAATGATGTACTAAGTGGTTCATCAGTCTTTGAAAAGCATCCAGCACAGTTAACAAAGTGATAGATAGTTCACATCTTATACTTCACATCAGTTAAAGTAGTTTCCATACAAATCCACATTGTGTTAACTATTTGGAAAGAATCATTCACTATGTATACCGAAGATATTTTATTTCAGTGACCCTCGGTATTTCCCAAAGAGTGCAGCAGTAATCCTAATGACTGCTGCTATTTTGAAGTCTCACTGTTCTTTCTGTCTCCACTAAAAAAAAAAAAAAAAATAGAAATTCTCTGTTGGCTTAGCGTGGTATGACCAACAATTTTATATGCATCACTAGTATGTGAAATTCTATCCAGATTTTCCATTGATTATAAATTCCTTTAAGAGCATCGTTATGATCAATATTTCACTGGTGCCATCATTATTCATTTTTCTATCCTTGTTACTGTACCAGAACTTCGAAATTCCAAATGCCTGTAAGTGACCCAAAACATACCACATGATCAAAGTTGTGCTTTTAAATAAAGAAAAAATATAATTCATGAGGCTTTCTCCCCTTTGGTACTCATATTCTTCAAGGACCTTTTGCTAATTATAAAGATAAAATCATGTAATTAGTTTTGACAAGGTCTCCTTGAATTTACCTACACAGATTAACACATTTATGATTTATTACTTACTAATTATATATAATGTATACAAACATTTTAAACTGTTTCATTAGTTTTACGGTAAAAATAAAGAATATTGAAATATGTCTTCAAAGAAAATATTTGTGAAGGGAATATGACCAAGATTCTAAGATATAAAAGACATAAAATTGAAAAGAATACTTATAAAATTTTATTACTGTCTATAAATGAAACAAGTAAAATTATGAGTATTTTTGTCATAAAAGTAGGGAACAAACAAGAAGTAACTGCTCTTAAAACCATCTGATAATAAGAGTCAAATAATTCTATCATTCCCCTCTGTTAAAAAAAAAAAAAGAATAAAACACCAGTGAAGGATTCATCTCTCCCCATGGCTAGTTATCCTTTACTTTTCAAGTCATAAAATATATTAAAATGTCAAACCAGTGGCTTAAACACTACCTTCTCAGTTTACCATATTTTCAGTACTAAGACATATATACTTTAAACATTTTATTAAATATCTGAGATGAACAAACTGTATGCAGTATATGTACTTTGATTTGACAATATTCTTAAAATCTGGTAACAATATGTGTCATAGAATAAGATTAAAACATGGGGTGAAATCAGATCTGTTCCACTTTACTGTTCAAGTCAATACATACAGCTAACCATTATGAAGAGAAATTTCCAGTGTGGCAGTGCCAGGTAGGTGGGTAAAGGAATCTGAATTCTTATTCCTCCTCCTCCTCTGCTTCTTCTTCCTTTCTTTCTTCCTTCCTTTCTTCCTTCCTTTCTTTCTTTCTTTCTTTCTTTCTTTCTTTCTTTCTTTCTTTCTTTCTTTCTTTCTTTCTTTCTTTCTCTTCTTCTTCTTCTTCTTCTT
>NW_004524660.1:6862409-6868888 GCF_000260255.1 Octodon degus | reverse complement strand
TCCTCCTTTTCCTCCTCCTCCTCCTCCTTTTCCTTCTCCTTCTTCATATTTAGTATGCGGTCTACAGGGCTTACTACACAGATTGGACTTGTAGTTATCCTCCTGTTTTCAGCCTTCCAAGTGCTGGAATTATAGGAGTGTGCCACCACACTCAGTCTCAATCTCTGTCTCAGCATGCCCCCAGGGCTGGGCCAGCACAGCACACTGGGGATGGAACCCCAGTCCTGGTTCCTGCACCTACCTAAGTAGGTGCTTAAGTCTGCTGAGCTAACTGATTCTGGCCTTGGGAACCTGAATTCTTAACTCCAGTTGAGAAGTCACCCTGAAGCAAATTTCTGATATTATCTAGACACACATCAAATGTGAGATCCCTGGAAAAAATTCTTCTTGAATTAGCTAGTGTGAGCTGTTAGTAAATTACCAAATGTAGGCTTTTCCAAGAATGAATTTTCTCAGTTCTAAAATGGAAATAATAATTTAATCTATTCCTTAGAGTTCCTACTAATGCTACATTAGTTAATAGATGGAAGGGAATTTAAAACAATGCCGGCAAAAGAATAAGTGTTCAAAATCATTAGCAATTCTAAGTAGTGCTATGAGTGGTTCTTCTTTAATTTTATGAATATGTGTATATGTGTTATCATGTACATTTTTGCATTCTATTTTCATTCCTAATCATCTACCTATAGCTCACACTTTCTCAAGTTAGAGAACCGTCAGTAGGAATCACATTCACACAGTATGAACTCTTGTCCAAGAAAAGGATGGTACATTTTTAGTTGGAGACTAGATAGCTGTATGTTTACAGAAAGTATGATTTTATTATCATTATTTTGATATCAAATTGCAATTTGTTATTAAAAATCTGAAAAAAATAAAATACTATTTAACTGTATCGCACCTCAGAATCTGTCTTAGATCTGCATGTCTACTTGTGGGTTGGGGATTTGTTTCCATTCTCTTCTCTTTTGCACTAAAATCAGCTTCCTTTTCACCACTGCGACTCCCAGATGGTTGCTACAGCAGACACGGAAGCTTCCCATCTTTTTTTAGGAGAGGCCAGTGTTCAATACAATAGTATATTAATAGCAGTACCATTATAAATTGACACTGACTAAATAGACACTCTTATTTTTTTTTTAGTGACCCAATCAATTCAATAGGAACTATTTTACTTGTTTATTTATTTATTTTTGTATTTTAGGGAAGGGTCTACAGGGTGTTCAGGGTCCCACTACTAGATCGGACTCATAGTGATCCACCTAGTTACAGTCTCCCAAGAGCTGGGATTACAGGTGCGCACCACCACACCCAAGGGGTCAGCATGCCTGGGGCGGGGCGGGGGGTGGGGGCGAGTTCGACATGGCAGGCCGGGACATCTAAACCCTGTCCCCTGTGCCTGCTTGCAGGCACTTTAATCCACTGAGCTATTTGGCTGGCCCTCAGTAGGAACTATTTTAAACCATGGCTCAATATTTAAATTATTTTACTGCTAAGCTTTCTGTGTAAACTAAAAAAATCATATGCTACTACCCTCACTCTAAATTTGTTTTCTTAGCATTGGGTAAGTGTCTCTTCAAAAAGTTTGTTACTGATAGCTGCAGACTAAACTATTTTATAAGTGTTGTGAGACACTGTGGGATGTTTTCTGCCAGTGACTTTCATAAGAAAACTATGGTAAAAAGCTAAACAGTAAATTGCATTACACAATATTTAATGAAATAATGGTGAAAAATGACACAATGTATTTGTAATTCATTGAGTTCAAATGAAATAGTTGTCATTTCAATAAACAAGCAAATTTTTATGATGCTTCAAAATATTTTATAAATACAAATTTTTGTTAGGAGTGAGTTATTTTTATCTATGCGAGTGGTTCAGTGAGTCAGAAGAGTGTCAGGACAGAGTCAGCTCACCACAGAGAGAGCGGCTGAGGACATGTGTGCTGCATCACTAGAAGGCACCTGGCTAACGCTCAGAGGACTCATTACGATGTTGGGCTTCCCACGGAGACAGCACTGTATGAGAACGTCACAGAGATAGCTGCAAAACACACATACAAATAAATGAGAAAGGAGCTTGCCCTTGCCTCACTGTTCTCCCTAACTAAGGACAAAGAGTCACTGAGGGAAATGCGCTGACTATGCTCGACCTCACCACTCGGTAATCCAGGCCTCACAGGATGCTCGCTGCCCAGATCAAATCCACTTATGCATGCGTGCAAGTGCTATTAATGTTAATGAATATAATTCCATTTCTGTCCATAAACTGAGCCATCCTTCTCCTCAAAATAATTATACATTTTAAAGCAGCCTAGACTCACTCAAGAGAGACTAATGTCAGTGAGACCTCTTAAGCTATATTCATCGGATATTCTCATATTTTCTTTCGGCACCAACTAATAACATACAAGTAGTGTTCAACGTGGGGCACAGAAGACAACCAGGGGAATTCAAAGTTCAGCATATCAGCCAGGTGGATGCCTCCGGGCCCAGCCAAAGCCCACTTCTCAGTGAGTCCTTCTGTCCTGCTTTCTGGACCCCTCCAAAGCCAGACCAGGCATGGCCTACAGGCCTGCTGTGAAACTCTGCAGCTGAAGTCCCTGCAGAAAGGCTAGGGGTCAGAACCACCCAGCTAATCCAGAAGCAGAACATCTCAACACAGGGCACAACCGGTTCACTTCCAAAGGCTGTAGCAGGAAGAAGCTGAGCACAGCACCCAGATATAAGCCAGGCACAAGTGGATGAATTCAAGCTTCATAGATCTGCACCCAAATTTCAGTAGGTGCTAAGGTTATAACTGCACCAAAGCTCCACACCAAAGGTCAGAGGACAGGGCTATACAAAATGACAAAGAGAAGGAGCAAAATGCTTCTCAGGCCTGAGTCCACCCAAAACAATTGGAGAAGACACGCGCTCAGAAGAAATTGGGAACCATACAGCAGAAATGTCTGAATTAATAGCGTCTAAAGTAAAGAAACAATCGCAGAAAGGTAGAGAGGAACTCAGATAAGAAATAATCTCTGAAATAAAAAATCTCTGAATTAATAGCATCTGAAGTAAAGAATCAAATGCATAAACATATAGAAGAAATCAGATCAGAAATAATATCTGAAATAAAAAAGAAAGGATAACTATAATAAAAGAATTAATAATTACATCTCAAGAAGACACTGATAAAAAAAATTAGAGGAAGTTAGAAAAACAATGGAATCCTTGAATGAGCAATATAGGAAAGAAATAGATCATATGAACCAGAGTCAAAAAGATACAGAGGAACTTAAACTCTCAGTCACAAGCTTGCAAAACTGTTTGAGTGAAAGTGAAGATAGAGGTTCAGATGTTGAAGACGCCATCAGAGCTAATGAAGAGGTAAGAAAAGATTTCTTAAAAACATCTAGGATGCAGGAAAAAATAATTTATCACCTGCAAGATGATGCAAAGATGAACAACATGAAACTAATAGGTATCAATGAGAAAGAAGGAGTCAACACAAAAGATATAAAAAGAATATGCGCAGAGTAGTAGCAGAAAACTTGCAGATATGGGAAAACAATCTGACATTCAGATAATGGAAGCATATAGAACTCCAAATAACATCAACCCAAATTAAAAACACACTGAGACATGTAATAGTCAAGATCCCAGAAATCCAGCACAAGAACGATATGCTGAAAGCCAATAGAGAAAAGAAGCAGATCACATTTAGAGGAAAACCTGTCAGAATATGTCAGACTTCTCTTCACAAACCATGAAGTCAGGAACAGCATGGAGCAGAGTACTTCAGTTCCTCTATGAAAACAAATTCCAGCCCAGACTACTATTCCCTGTCAAACTCTCTTTCAAGTTTGATGAAGTGAAACATTTCCATGACAAAGAACAACTAAAGAATTTGATGATGACAAAGCCAACCTTTCACAGATTACTAAAAGATGTTTTAGAGAAGGATCAAAATGATCAGAACTTCATGAATGAGAATGGAAGGAAACCACTAAATAGGGCAAACAATTAAACACAGGAGAAAAAGGAGTAAATGACAACAGGTAAATAACACGTCAATCGTAAGTCAATACATCCCAATTATAACCATCAATGAAAAATGGACTCAATTCACCAATTAAAAGAAATAGACTGGCACAGTGGGTTAGGAAACAAAATCCAACAATATGCCGTATACAAGAAACACATGTAACTCATAAAGAAATTCATAGGCTGAAAGTCAAAGGATGGAAAACCATACTATATGCCCCAGCACCTCAGAAAAAAGCAGGGGTAGCAATCCTGTTCTCAGACAGTCTCAACTTCAAACCAACAATGATCAAATGAAACAAAGAAAGCCACTATATACTGGCTTGGGGAAAAATTCAAGAGGAAGAGATAACACTCATAAATATTTATACACCAAACATGAGAGCACCCAACTATATAAAACAAATATTAATGGACATAAAAAAAATCTAATATCCAATACCACAATCTTAACAGGAGACCTTAACACCCCCTTATCCCAAAAAAATATGTTGAGCAGACAAAAAATTAGCAAAGAAGTACCAGAACAGAACCAGAGCTTGGAACAAATGGACTTAGTGGACATACAGAGTGTTACACTGAACCACACTGAATACACTTTTTTTTTTTTTCATTTGCACATGAGCCATTTTCTAAAATAGACCACATACTAGTCCATTGGTCATGCTTAAGTCTATGCAAGAAAACAGAAATTATCCCTTGTACATTATCTGACAGCAGCCTAACCAATCTGACAGGACTAGTAAGGCAGATGGCAAGCACATGGTTGACAGTTACTTTGCTTAGCGGGGTGCTACACTTCCAAATAGTGTCCCACATATTAACTCAAGTTAAATGCTTTCAGAAAAAGAACTGAGACACAAAGTTCATATATGTAACATGTGGAATCACGTAACATGAATATAAACAACGATAACTTTGCAATTGGTGTAACTTTCTTAACACATATTACTCAAATGATGTGTACATTGTTGAAAAGTTAATAGTCCACAAAACTGTTTAGAAAACAATTGGATAATGGGTTTATAGCCTACCAATTTTAGTACCACCATTTCAGTACCAGTTGATCACTAAAATAATTTTAAACCTTATTGTGAAAATGTCAATTTAACAACATGGATTTAGCTGTAGAAAGTGGGCCTTTAAAAGCAAAAGAAATGCATGCTTACGAAATTCAGAGATTTGGGATAGGATTGATCATTATATTGTTGACTATCATGTTTTTTTTCAATGAAAAACTATGTCATATGCAAATTTATAGATTTGTCATTTCATAAATCTCTCTTGAAAAAATACAGCTGTTTTTCCATAATACTATTAATGATATTAAATTAGACGGGGCTAAGTCTTCATCAATGGTTTGTTACCAAGGCACAGTATGTTAGGCTAGGTATTTATGAAGAGAAGCTAATTTTGGGTAACAGACCTTAACGTGTAAGGGTCATCCTCTGAAGTCTGGCTGACTATGCTGAGAAGCACTTCATAGGAGGTGTCATAGCAAGAGGGCTGTGCAGGGAGCAGGGCTTCAAGGCCCTGCTCAGGTTTAAGTATGAAAGCACTGTAGTGGTTCAGACCGCAGGGGGATCTCCAGGGCTGACATGTCTGAAGGTACAGATGTAGGCAAGGTGTGCGAGCAGGCGCTGGGCTCTCTGCAGCACAGGACCACCCCAGGAGCCCTGCCCAGGACGGAGAATTCTCCATTCTGGCCCATCTGTGTTGGCTGTTTCCTAGCCACTCGCATGGGAGCAGTTTTCCTTTGCCTAGGCGCCTACATCATGCTGTCCTGGAATTAGAACTGGCCAAAAGAGGCCTTTCCTCCCTTAAACTGGAGGTGTCAGTTATTTCATTTCTGTGATGAGTAAGGTGACCAAGATCAATTTTGGTGTCAGGACTTTGGTTCTAGGTGTAATTGTTCCTGATCATGCTGCTTGGAACCCTTTTCAATTTGCCTGAGGAGTGATTTTGAAAGTTTTGAACACATTATCTAGAGAAGACCTAGAGTACTGAAGACTTAGCTTGGCAAGAGGCTCTGGTTAGTGTGCAGAAGAGTGGGAAGCTGACAGAAATTAAGACGGAGAAGACAGGCCCAGGAAGCTTCTGTGGAGGACAAGGGTGCCAGTGGCCACTCGGCTGCCTGCGGCTCTCTTCTGCGTTTTGTTTTGTTTTATTTCTGATTTTGAAGGATTTCCTTCTCTCATTTTCCTTATAGTTAGGGTTTTTTTTTTTGTTTAAATAGATATGTTGATCTGTTTAAATCAGCCACCACTGATTTAGTCATTTTTAGACGGTTTGCATATTTTTTGGTGGGAGGATGATACAAGGGTTCGAACCCAGGACCTTGTGCTTGCCAGATAAGCACTTATTCCACTGAGCTATCTCCCTGCCCCCAGTTTGTATGTTTTATTTATTTTTTTATTTATTTGAGAGAGAGAGAGAGAGAGAGAGAGAGAG
>NW_004524660.1:6858654-6862309 GCF_000260255.1 Octodon degus | reverse complement strand
GCATGTGGTGCTGGGGGATTGAACCGCGGTCCCTGATGCTTTGCCAAGCTTGTTCTAAGTAGGTGCCTTAGACCACTGAGCCATCTCTCCAGCCCCAGTTTGTATGTTTTAAAGGAACTGTCATGAGATATTTTTTACTTGTTTATATATCGAAAAGATAACATATAAAAAGTACCTAGAATAAGATAAATTGAAAGCAACATGAGAAATATAAGAATGTTATACACAAGTAATTATATAATTGGACTATTACTATCACAGTGCCATATTTCTTCACATGTTAACATTAACATTTCAGAAATTATATTAAAATATTAAAGATTAGATGCAAATAGTTCTTGTCAAAAATAAGTTCACAACAAAGAATTAGGCTGTCAAGTGTCTTAGTGATAAAATTTAGATTTCTAAGTTTTTCTTTGGAAAGCTTGGGTGTATATGTCTATAATCCTGCATGACTTCAAATTTGCCCTGTCAAGAATATTCTAAAATCCAAGCTATATTTAAAGTATTTAAAACTTGTTTCAAAACTTCTGAGCATTTAAACAGCCATAATCAAATACATATTTTCCTGATACAAACTACTTTGGAAAGACCTGAACATCCACAAGGAGAGTAAATGGGGCCTCACCTTAGCAGATAAAAACAGGTGACAAATACCTAAGAATAAATCATTCTAAATTCCTCAAAATTGTTCTAAGGATGTATACAAAACAGGAATTTGTGTTTTTCAGAAACTGTCCTAGGGCGAGCGAGATAGCTCAGCAGCCTAAGGCGGGCTTAAGCAAGCACAGCGACTGGGTTAGGTCCCTGGCGCCACGTGCCACTGCAGCCTCACTCGCCGGCACGCTGAGGCCAGACCCTGAGTCCAGGCGTGGTGGTGCATGCCTGTAACCCCAGCGCTGGGCAGGCTGATACAGCAGGCCCAGCAGGTGTCTAAGCTGCATAGTGAGACCCTGTACCAAGTATATTGCAAATAAATTAATATAAAATAATAAATAAGTAAATGTGCCCTAGCCCTCCACACCGGTCTATGTTTGAGCCCTGTCCAAGTTGTGAAGGTCCTACTGCTCCAGGGGTGCGCTGTTTCACTTTGTATACATTTTTTATTGTTTTCATTTTTATTTTTTTCCCTGGGTGCCGGGGTTTTATTTCCCAACAGAGCCACAGGGAACCTGGCCTGAGGCACACACACGGCTCCACAAGCAGTGGCACACCAGGTGACAAGCAGGACGACCACCGCTGGGGGCGCGGGCTCCTGGTGGCCCTGACGGTATCTGCAGAAGCGGCAGCAGGAGGAGACCTACTCACCCGGGCCCGAGGCCTGGGTGCTGCTTGCTCAGGGGGTTCTGAGGCTGCGGACTTGGCCTTGCTCCCCAGCTCCTCCTCGATTCTGAGGATCTGGCTGTGCTTGGCTGGGCGCTCGGGTCAGCAGGGCGCGCCAGTCTTGATCTACCCCGTGCTGAGTCCCACCACCAGGTCAGTGATGAAGGAGTCTTCTGTCTCCCCAGGCCGGAGGGACCCCGTGATGCCCCAGTCGTTGGACTGCGCCAGACTGCACGCCTGCAGGGACTCGGACACCGAGCCAAGCTGGCTTACTTTGAGCAGCAGGCAGTTGCAGGCCTTCGCATTCACGGCCTCGGCGATGCGCTTGGGGTTGGTCACTGTGAGGTCGCCGCCCACCACCTGGATGCTGGCGCTGGCCGTGCACTTGTGCCAGGGGTCCTCGATGGACACCCCAGGGTAGTCCTTGACGAAGGACTTGTAGAGTCGCTGATAGGGTGAGATGTACCTATTGGGTTGTCAGAAGACTTGAAGTCCAGGTCGTACTCCCCAGACCTGAAGAACTGGGATCCGGCCACATCCATGCCGATGACCACCTTGTCCGAGTAGCCGGCCTTCCCAATGGCAGTCTTCAGCAACTCCAGGGCTTCCTTATTCTCCAGGATGTAGGGTGCGAAGCCACCCTCGTCGCCCACGTTGGCGGTGTCCTTGCTGTACTTCTCCTTGGTGACGTTCTTCAGATTGTGGTTGACCTCGGCCCGATGCGCATGGCCTCCTTGAAGCTGGCCGCGCTCACAGGCAAGATCATGAACTCCTGCACGGCCAGCTTGTTGCCGCCGCTGATCACGTTGAAGGCAGGAACAGTCAGGATGACCTCGGGGTTGCCTGCCAGGTCAGCGATGTGGCAGTCCAGGGGCACCTCACTTCCCCACAGCGTCAGCCTTGCACGCTGCGAGAAACACTCCCAGGATGACACTCACCTGAAACTTGGATTTTATTCTCAGTCCCATCCGTCTTGTCAATCTTCTCCTGCTCCACGACGTTCAATTTCTTGCTAATCAGGGCAGGTAGAATAGCTTTATTGATGTGCTCAACAGCCTTTGACACACCCTTGCCCAGGTCTTGTCATTGTCACACAGCTCTAGGGCCTCGTAGGTGCCAGTGGAGGCCCCACTGGACACAGCAGCTTAGAAGAGACCTTTGGAGGTGGAGAGCTTGACTTCCACAGTGGGATTCCCACGAGAGTCAAAGATCTTTTAGGCATGCATCTTGAGAATCAACATGTTGGATTTCTGGCTACCGGATCTCACTGCCCAGGAAGGAAAAGAGGGTGCTATAAACACCGAGGTGCACATTTGAGTGGCAAGCTGCTCTCCATCTTTCCTTTTTTTAATTGCTACCAGGAATTAAGCTCATCCTTTCCAGGCAAGCACTGTGTCACTGAGCTATATTTCCAGCCCTTCATTATGGAAGATGAAAATGTTTTGCAATTAGGTGGACATTGTGATTGCACAACACCTTACGTATTATAAATGCCACTGAACCTCAAAGGGGTCATTTTTTATGATTTGTGACATTTACCTAAACTAGAAAAAAAAAAAATTGTTGGGTGTGGTGACAATCTTTTCCGTCCTTTAAGAATAGGTAGGTAGGTAGATAGGTAGGTAGGTAGGTAGGTAGGTAGGTAGGTAGGTAGATAGATAGATAGATAGATAGATAGATAGATAGATAGATAGATAGATTTGGTCGTTACAGGGTCTCACTATGCAGTTTGCCTAAGCAGGTACTTCAATATGCTTAGCTATCTCATCAGTCCCAAGAATATGTTCTTAAAAACTAATAAAAATAAAAATATTAATGAGTACTTACTCATCTCTTCCTATTGCCTCTTTTATTTGTTCCTAATTTTCTTCTCCATGTGCACACATATAACCCCTCTCATTATTATTGTCCCTATTAAACTGGTACTTTTGTTCTAATTCATTAACTTACATAACACATCAGTATTACCCTAAATCTATTGTTTATATTAAGGTGTATCCAGGTGTAGCATATTGTATGGGTTTGAAGATATATCATGATTTATATTCACCATTACATTATCATATAGAATATTTTGTCTACAGTAGGAAAAAATTCTCTCTGTGCTCCATACAATGCTACTTGTCATTCCCTAGTCCACGGCGACCACTAACTTTATGGAGTTCACAGCTTATTTTGCCGCAGAGTATCATATATTTGGAAGCGTGGAGTATAAACATTGGGCTCTCTTCTTTGGCAACACATGGAAGTTTCTTCCTATTTTTTTCATGGCATGATAACTCATGTCTTTTTTCGTACTAAATAATGACATATAATGTGGAACATTTTTTCT
>NW_004524660.1:6837556-6858554 GCF_000260255.1 Octodon degus | reverse complement strand
TTTTTTTTTTTTTTGTACCAGGGATCAAACTCAGTACCTTGCGTTTGCCAGGCAAGCCCTTATTCAACTGAGCTATCTCCCCAGCCCCATGATCCAAGTTTTGATCAAGTTGTTTGTTTTCTTTTATTAAGTATTACATGTTCTTTATATATTCTGGATCATAGGTATTCATCAGATAAAGCTTATAAAGTATTTTCTCCCAATCTGGGATTTTTCTTTTCATTCTCTTATTATTGTCTCCTGCCACGATTTTTGAACTGTAATGAAATTTAGCTTAAGAAATTATTTCGTTCATTTATTTTATTTAGGGCACAGTAGCTAAAATGATATCACTGGGTTGGTCAAATAGCTCAGCAGATTAAAGTGCCTGCTTAGACAAATGCAGGGGCTGAGGGTTCAATCCCCCATGTGCCATGCAGGCCCTGCCCCCAGGGCATGATGAGACTATGACTGAGACTGGGCATGGTGGTGTGCACCTGTAATCCCAGAACTTGGGAGGATGAAAACAGGAGAATCACTATGAGTCCAATCTGCGTAGTGAGACCCTATTGACCCTGTCCTAAAAAAATACCAAATATAAATAAATAAAATAATATCATTGCACTGCCTCTTTTTGTGTCACAAGTGATGATAATAATAAAGTTTTATGCTGCTGCTCATATCTGTGGTTTATCAATTTACACCCAAAATAAATGTATGTGACTCTGTCACTCAAGGAAGAGGTAGTAAATATTCATGTAAGTTTATCAATAGCACTCAAATTTTATTAATCTTTGATACTTCAAAGAATTATTTGAAAATAAAGTCTATCCTTTATATAATTGAGCACATTTTAAAAAGATAGCTTTGCCAGTTGATGAGAAGAAAATTACTAATTTAGAGGAAAAAATGACATTCTGTAGATGGCTCTCAAAGAAGTGAGATGTTGGGGCCTGGGAGGTGACTCAGTAGAATAAGTGCTTCCCTGGCAAGCACAAGGGCCTGAATTCAATCCCTGGTTCAAAAAAAAAAAAAAAGTGAGATGTTGGGGGACAAGTTCAAATAGAAAAGAGAGCAAGCATGTGCCAGCTTGGAATTGCAGCGATCTCACCCGTGGCCGGCCTGCTGGCCGCCGTGGTCGCTGAACGGCTCCTAAGATATGTCACACTGTGTGCAGGGGACCTCACTTTTGAAGTCCACCCCCAATGGGACTGGCAACTTTAATTATCAGTGCCTCCAGTGTAAATAATTTCTGTACCTACTTTTTGCTCATTTACCCTTTTCAAATGTTGATTTAGTGAAATACGGCTTACACAAGTGGCTTTAATGTGTTTATATACTGACTTCAAAGTGATCAATTGTTTCAAATTTCTCAGTTTACAGGTGAAGATGTAGCAAAGCATTACAGTATGCCAAGTATTATTTGCTCACTTGCACACAGCAAAGTTTTACTAAGCACCGCTGATGATCATACACATCGCTTTTCAGTAAGCATGCACTGTGTTTATCCTTCAGCACAACCTGCAACTGTGGATACCTACTGCATCATGCAGTGCTCGGATGACATGGCCCATGCTAAGGAAGGAGAAATGCAAATCGCAGAGACAAAAGTGTCATTTAAACTGACTCTGTCAAGGATGGAGAATAACGATGTGAGTGGGAGGCGGCGGCTTCACTTAGGAACTACAATGTGTGGCTTCGTGAGAATAGGGAGGATTTAGAAATACCAAATAGTTGGGAGAATCATTAAATTTTTTGTTCTGATTTTGAAGCTCTTTCTCCTGGCACTGACATCAAGACATCAAACAGCACAGTTCAAATGACAGCTACTTCACAGGCTTTGCAAAGCTTCTGAAAAATATAGTTCAAAAGAAAGAAAAACTCACGTTGTCCCTTAAGTATACACCAGTGGTTTCTGTTGTTGTGTTTGTTGTTTGCTCAAGTGAGAGTTCAGAAGGGAGTCTGAGTTGAAACTGAGCAGTGGATTGGAATACAATTCAAGGACTTGATAATAAAAATTAAACCAAATAATAATTTGTAAGTACAGCACATATAAATCGGTGGAAAATATCTATATCAATAAACAGAATTTTTAAAAAATAGTTTCTAGAAACAGTTTGTGACACTGAAAATTCAAACATTTTCTGTTTTTAATCTTTCAGTCTTAGTAATGTGCATGAATACATCTTGAAGGTTTTTGTGTACCTGTTGGTGTATTTTTCAGCGTGTAATGATTTTACATAATGATAACCTTCTTTTATATTTAAAGTATAATTAAGTCAAAAATGTATTTAATGCATTTAGTTTAGAGTAAGTGATAGTTTATTCTTGCCTGCCTTAATATAAATTGGACAGTCATCTAACTCTCTCTGCTGGTATCTGTGAACCAAGCAACTACATGGAGGACAGCAAGGGGTAATACTGAGTGCATGTTTGAATGCCCATCATTTTGGTCTTCTAAATGTGTACTGTTTCTAATGTCATAGCAATTATTGCCATACTCTCTTCAAAGCAAATATTTGGGAAAAATGATAATAAAAGAAAATGAGAGATAAGAAAATAAAAGTCAGGATCGGCCTGCTACATTGTTGTATATGGGTTTGCTTTCTAAATTTCTGTGTAAAAATGTGTAACTGTTGTTTAACATTCTATAGGGATTTAAATTTTAGAATATTCATGGTTTTTGGAAAATAGTTCCATTTTATGTCTAAGGTGTTCAATATTCAGACAGTAGTGTTAAGCTTAAGTGCCTCTGTTACAGGGATCAATATCATCAAGCTTGTCTTTGGATGTTTAACAACGAAAGTTTGAAGACCAAAAATTAGAGAGAAGATGGGCTAAAAGGATAGCCAATATTTTGCCCTAGGCCTTCAACGTCAGTGGGGACTAAGGACATGAGAGAACCTCTACTGAGACATCCTGTAATGAATTGGTGTCCCTATTTTCTGATCAAGGAGATTATGGGGCCACAGAGGAAAGTGATTGTTGATCTATAGTGTGCCTAAGGAGAGTCACCTGGAGAGAAAACATTCTCTCAGGCTTTCACAGACAGCAAATTGGTCAAGCAACGGCTGTGAATCATCCACATGGCTGACACTGACAAAAGATCCACAAGGTACTGTACATGGCTCCAGGGTAAATCCTGAGGGGATATGACGGACCTTATAAGATACAAAAGTTACATTCTTTATTATATAGGTCTTGCTCTAACTTGGTCTTAATCATCCAGCAGAAAAGTGTAACCACAAGGTAGAAACAGAAATGCTGTATTAATATGCTGAGCTATAAAAGGTTCAAGTCAACAACTTCTGACAATTGCCATCTCTGCTGATAACCCACCACTATTATGGACTGTTGGACTCTCTTGGGTCATTTTGCTGAATTCAAGTACCCACAATCTTTGGACTGGCATCACGTGTGAAAAGGTCCTTTAAAGACTTCTCGAAATACAGCTTCTCTAAGTACAATGGAACACCCATCTCTGACAAAACAAAACAAAAAAAGTGGGTATGTTGGGAGCCTGGGAAGCTAGGAAATCCATCAAATGTGTGTAGGCGGGAGTAGGCCTCAGTGCCTAAAGCAAACAAGTTACCTCAGGCCTGAGAGAAACATCTTGTCCGGTTAAAGTTAGCTATTATTTGCTAGGCAACCTTGTGTCACATGTTACTAACTCTGCAAAAGTACAAATAAAGGGCTGTTTTGTTGTGGAAAAAAAGGAAGAAAAAGTATACATGTGTATACAAGATAGGTAGGCTAGACATACAGCTACTTTCTCTTCGTTCATTGAGAAGAAAGGTTTGTACTAATATCGTTTAGACAAGATATCATGTCTGCATCTTGTCCTCTGAATAGCTACTACAAAGACAACAATATGCAATGTATTAATTATTGTATCTGTCCTACTAACCTTTATGGAAACACTTTCATTGTTATTTTACCTTTTTTCTCATTAAAATGAGTTTTATTTTATTTTATTTTTGAGGAACCAGGGATTGAACTCAGGCCCTTGTGCTTGCCAGGGAAGCACTTATTCCACTGAGCCATCTCCCCAGCCCCTATTAAAATGAGTTTTAAAAAGCTGATTTTGATGTAAAGTGTTGAGTATCCCATGTGTTTGTTGAATACCTGAAGTTTTAAAAAGCCAACAGCATAGCAGCCTGCAGAACCCTGGGGGCTTGCCCCCACGATACCACGGCAGAGATCATTTCAGATGCCCCGCTCCAGGAGACAGAATTGTTCCCCAGGCCGCTAGCCTGAGACAAAGATGAAAGTTTGAAGTTAGATTCCTACTGAATGTGTAGCACTTTTGCACCCTTTTAAAGTAAAAAAAAAAAATCTGAAACTATTTTAAGTCAGTAACTCTGCATATGTATTTACATATTATGTGTATATGTGTGTGTGTATATATATCTATATATATATATCTATATATATATATATCTATACATTGTGTGTATAAGCATATGCATGTTTATGTGTTTATATATGTATTTATATGCCCTGTTGAGTTTTAACACTTGTTTTCTATTTCTATAAAATGTCTTTATATTTATCACTTGGATGCACACAGACATTATTATTTTCTTTTAAAAATTCAGGGAAGCATTTAGGCTTTCCTTTCCAGCTTAATAATGAAGATGTATAGTTTATTTCTAGAATACTGAAAGGCACATCAACTTAATCAGTTTATGATACTGAAGATATTAGGCCATGTTAAAATTTTTTTTTTTTTTTTTTGTGGGTAGAATTTTTATATTTACGTCCTGGGCCTTAATTTAGTAAATAACTCAATTAGCTTTATTTTTGTGTGAGTTATTTTCCCACTGCTGAGATGCAACACCCAACACTTGCAACTTGAAAAAGAGGCTCACTTAGCTCACAGCTTCAGTCCATGCTGTGGTTGGCGTCAAGGCAGAAACGGCCTGGCGCGAGGGCTCTGCTCAGGTCAGCTGGTCTTGGCATGGGACCCAGAAGCAGAGAGAGAAGGAAAGTGCCGGAGAAGTCTCCCCCATGGCGGCCCCACCTCAGCAGAGCACGCCCAGCCGAGAGCGCATGCGTGCCAGCACCGATGTGCGCGGTGCGCTGTGACCGCTGCCCTTCCCACTCCCCGCCTCAGCCCAGGACTGGGGTGCGCTCACTGGAGCTGAGCCACACCAGCTTCACAGACTCCGTTTTCCTCATCACTGTTTTAAAATCTTCCACATATATTTATTTGTTTCTAATTGTTGATAAAAGCAAAAATTAGTAAACAGGGAATTAATTATATTTTCCAGCGTAACCTTTCGTGCTTTTGTAGAACACACCTACTCAGTTGCAATTTAAAGTAAGACTATGGATGAAAAATATGCTCAAGTCTTCACGATGTTGGCTTTGTTGACATTCAATGTGTCAGTAGGAAGGTGCAGGAAACCAGAATATGAAATGTACTCTGCAAGAGTTCTCACAAGCCACAAAAGAGGCATAAACTACACTATGTTCTTGGCCTCTGTGCCAATTATGAGACAAATATGTGATTTATGCTGCTTCAGTTCAGGTATCCAACCTCAACCCTGTGCATGAGTCTATACAAAATATTATAACTTAAACTTATACTCAAATAACTAATGCTCAGAGGGATTGATAAATAAGATAGAGGGAAGCCTAGGTCAAACAAATATTCGGTAGACATTTGTTTGCTCACATTTTTGCAGTTCATCTCATCCCTGATAGCTGTTTTCTCCATTGTGTTTCCCCAGCTGTATACAGTTTCCCTGAGCTGATCCTACATGGTAATTAACATGAAATCCTGCCTTTCTGGTAATGCCCTTTAAATACTCGTCTGCCCTACCAGCAGTTTTCACAGGTCCCAGGTCTCTAAAGAACAGCTTGTTAACACAAACAACAGCACACACAAATATGTTAATGGCATTGATGGCTTACCCTTCTGTTCTCCAAAATAACACAGCTGCCTTTCAAATGGGTCCATCTATAGATAGGTGGTCTCCAGTGTTCAGAAGGATTGCAGCAAATGCAATTTCATGCATTAATTAAATGAATGGATTCTTTTATTTTTTTCTTCTTCTTTTTTTTTTTTTTTTTGGTAAGCAAGACTTTTAGCAGCTTCACTAATGACATGTTTTGAAAAGAACCCAGAAATCTATCTCCAGTGCTATATCTCTAGCACATCCAAACCTTAAAATGACATTCAAAACTTCTACTCTGTGTCAGGCAATGCTGGGACACTTACGTCTCAGCTGAGTTCAATTAAGTATTCTGACACATAAAGCAATATGAATTTTTTCTTTCTGACAAAATTATGGAAAGTATACAAAGTCTTGATATATAGCTTGTAAATTATGAATTATTTTTCTCAGTCTCCTTAAACTTAAAAGAAATTAATGCAGTAAACATTATTATTATTTTTATTTATTTATTTATTTTATTTATTTATTTTTTTTTTGGTGGAACCAGGGATTGAACTCAGGCCCTTGTGCTTGCCAGGGAAGCACTTATTCTATTGAGTCATCTCCCCAGCCCCTATTCTTGTATTTACTTACTATATAATTATATATTTTTGAGCTGATATTCAAGATAATTAATGAAATATTTCACCAGTGGTATTAAAAATAGATTTGTTACTTTCATTTTCTCATTTTGTTAAATCTGTATTCAGGTTTTTTCCTCCTTTTTTGAATAAATTTTTTTGGATTTTCATGCTGGGTCCTTTTTATTAGTTGACTTTTATTCAAACTTTCCTATTTTGAAAGCAAAGATCATGCATTTTAAATATAGCCATTGTTACATTGTTCCTAGTTTCTTGCGTCTTCTTTTTCTTTTCTTGTATTTAAGGGAAGAGGCTGCAGGGTATTCAGGGTCTCACTACTAGATCGGACTCATAGTGATCCACCTGTTTACAGCCTCCCAAGAGCTGGGATTACAGGTGTGCACCACCACACTCAATCTCAACTGCCTTCTCAGCGTGCCCCGGGGGCGTGGCCAGCACAGCAGGCCTGAAGATAGAACCCCTGGCCCCTGAGGCTGCTTGCAGGCTCTTTAATCTGCTGAGCTCTTTGGCCAGCCCAGTCTAGTTTCTAATTTTGGACTAAAACTCAAAGAGTTAGAGGTTGCTCCTCCTTCTGATGTGGAAATCAGTCAGTCTGCCCCTGCTGTCGACAATACCTCGGTGGACTCTGGTCCCCACATTGCCCACCCCCTCTACTACCTCCGTGGCTGTGCGCTTCAGCTTCTCTCCTGGGGCTATATGTGCAGAGTGGTCATTTTCAGTCCTGCAATTCATCAATTGTGCCTCAGTCCAAGATGGATCCCTTTGCAAGAAACATGAAGGCACCTTTTCTGTTGTACTATTAAATATTTTGTTGGAAGGAGAAGCACCTTAGGAACTTATATTCACATATTCATCATTGCTGTCAAGCATATCTTCCTTGTCTTTTATGGTTATACATGACATTTTAAGAGCAAAACCCATTAATATCAAATCCAGTTTATCAAATAGGAAAACATATGTTCATATATATATTCTTACATATATAAAAATGTAACCAAAATAAAACAAACTATGGAAGAGGATTATATGACTATAAAATACTGCTTTTCTTTTTCACCTTCATAGAAATTTCCCAAGAGTTCCAAATAGAATGTGCTACAAATTTTCAAAATATGTTAATATAACATTTAAACATAAATCTCATTATTTTGGTCCATCTTTGCTGTTATAACAAGATGCTGTAAATTAGGTAATTAATATATGAGAGCTTTTTTGTCTGGTTGTTTTTTTCCTCCTCGCTCAGGGAGCTAGGAGATCAAGTTGACAAGAGATGTAGTATTGGCCAGGGCTTGTGCTCTGCTTCAGAGATGGCGCCTTTCGTGGGACATCTTCGTTAGGCAGCGAGGGTTAGAGCTGTGTCCTCTCAATTTAGAAGGAGAAAATTAGTTCCATTCTAAGTCTTAAGAGCACATGCCCACTTCATGTGGGTGGATTCTCATTCCTCATGAATTCTCACTTCCCACACACTTCCTTTGGTAGTAGGATTTCACTGGGATTTTAATGCAAGGCATTTAGACTATCTGATATATGTGGGTAGGTAGGCATGATACATGTGGGCAGATGATACAAAGGTAAAACACATAACATAATTCAAGGTGTCTATAAAAGTTAGTGAAAGAGAAAGAATCTGTTTAATGGGAAGTAAGAACCGGGATGAGAGAAAGAACAAAGCAAACAAGGGAAAATTATATATATATATATATATATATATATATATATATATTTGGATAATTGTACTGCCGATCTCTGCTGGTCTTTGGAAAAGAGCAGCTAATGCCTAGTATTTTTCTTTTTATTCTTATTTTTTCTTTTCACTTCTTGCACCTTTTTGTTCTTATTATTTTGTATCACCTTTTAAGCCAATCTTGCATGTTTCTATCTGACAATCTAAACCTCTGATTTGAACACAGCATCATGTAATACAGAATAACCATTGTTCCATCCTTATCATTGTGTTTAATGAAATTATATATTGTTTCTGATGCTTTTTTTTACTTTTTAGCATTATTCTAAAAAGAATTGCATTAATCCAATATTAATGTTTTAGCAGAAATTTGCATAACATTTGTAATGACCATGGGAGCAGAAGCCACAAACAAAATTTCACGATGCTATGTTAAGACACATACTTTTGAACTCTGGAATGTGGTTATAATTTGCAAGGTTGGTGTCACTACTTTCCTTAAAGGGACCCAGAAGTGCACCATTGTCTATGTAGTTGACTATGAGTCTAACATCTGCAACAATTCCCACTTTTCTCAAACCTTGCCAATTTTGTTAATCTCTCTCAGGATCAAAATTTAGCAGAGACTAAAGCAGTGGTAAAATTCTACGAGACCATCCAGGAGAGACAGAAAAGGTTTAGGTCTTCAAAATGCAAATGTTTACGCAGTTGACCCAGAAATCATAAAGCAACTAGCAGTGCATGTGCCATTCAGGTAAAATTGGAAAGAAAATTGATAATTGACAGATAATGTTGATACTATTCTCTTAGGCTACATGGCTGGACCCCAGAATTAAATTGACATAAATTAACAGAGAGGAGCACACAAATTTTATGTGACATAAAGGCCCTAATAAGAAAATGAAAATTCAAAGCACAAGCCAAAAGCAAATGATTTTGTATTAGGCTGAATAAAGAGACAAAAGTGTAGAAAAGTAACAAAATTATAAGAGGCGCTAAAGGAAAATAAGAATTATTTTATGTTTTTATTTTACAGTGTTCTCTTGGCCACATTTCTTTGACTCAATGTTTCTTTTTTCCTGGTTTAGCTAAAGGAATATTTTACATAAGAATGCTTAATCTTCTGCCTGCAGGAAGAAAGAGGGAAGACTGGCAGGCCTTTTCGCATTTGCTGTTTTTCACAAGTTTTTACCCAAAGCAGTCCAGAAGCACAAGAAGTGCAGTCTGAGGGAACTTACTCAGGCACCCGCCAGCGTCGGGGGAGGCAGTGTCACCCCTCTTGCTGTGTTCTCTCTTCCCTAAAGTTAACAATCATGGTTTTGTAATAATTTTGCATATTATCATTTTACCACTGACATAAGAGCTCTCAAACACAGAGATTTAGGCTTTCTATTTCTTTACTTATTTATTTATTTTTGCGGAACCAGAGATTGAACTCAGGCCCTTGCGCTTGCCAGGGAAGCGCTTATTCCACTGAGCCATCTCCCCGGCCAAACACAGAGATTTAGATTCACCTAATTAGAGCACTACATAATTGGAACCATCAATTATTTTTCTTGACATTTGTCTTTCTTTCCTAAAGAACAGTTATGTGAAATTCATCCGCATCGCACGGATCTGCTTCTGGGCTCGCTATTCTACCCTGACCCATTAATACATGTGCCTTACAACGGACCAATAACTGTTTGGGTTATAATAATCCTCTAATTTTTTAGAAATCTGTAAATTGCTATTATTAACGTACCAGAAGTTTTATAGTTAATAAATTATTTTGGGTCTGAGAGATGGCTTGGCAGTCTAAGAACCTGCCATGAAAGGCAAGAACGTGGTTCAGTGCCCCGTACCACATGCTGTGGCGGCACCCGAATGCAATCCCAGTGCTGGGGAGGCTGAGACACAAATTCACTGAGTCTGAGCTGCCTAGCAAGACCCTATGCAAAGTACGTGGATAAATAAATAAATGATAAATGAATAAATATTTCATTCTAATCAACATGTCCCTTTTACTCTGTGATTATATTTATCTATTTTTGAGGTACCGTGGATCAAACTCGGAACCTTGCACTTTCCACGTTGGTACTTATGCCACTGAGCTATCTCTCCAGCCCATGCCCTGTGATTATTCTTGTATCCACTTAAAGCTTATTAGTTTGATGTCATTTCACTTTTCCTTTTCCTGCTCACATTTGTTGTGCATGTCAGACCCACGAAATCACTGCCAAAGCCAGTCATATTTTTTTCCACTAAGTCTTCTTCTCAAAATTGTACAGTCTGAGGTCTTATGTTTAGGTAATTAACTCATTGATGCTCAGTTGAGTTTAATGTAGCATCTAAAATGAGGGCCTAACCTTACTCCTTTTAACGAAGACATGCATTTTTCCAACGTCATGCACTGACAAGACTATTCATTCGGATAATGTCTCTTATAGCGTATCTTATGTATCAGATAACATCTGGTAATGTACATATGGCAGAATCTGTCCACACTGGCTGTGTACGGATGGATTTACTTTGGAGTTGTCCATTCTGTTCCAGTGGGGTGTACTTTTTTGTACTACCATTATACTGTTTGGACAACAGCTTTGTGATATATTTTGCCATCTGAAAGCATGGTATTTTCAGCTTTTTTTCTTTTCTTTCTTGGTTGATTTGCTTATTCATGTTCCTTTTTGGTTCTATGTAAATTTTAGGATTATTTATTTACATATTTTTTGACTGTGTGCTGACATCTGCGATGTGAGCAACTGCGTCAAGGATGGCAACGTGTCATATAAATCCCGTGGTTGAAGGCCTTTCTTCTTGGCCTTCTAAGTGAATGTGTACTGTTCCTAAAGTCTCATCAGGTATTATGCTCTCTTTAACATAAAGTTAAACACAGAGCCGGGAGATGGCTCAGTAGAATAAGTGCTCCCCTGGCAAACGCAAGGGCCTGAGTTCAATCCCTGGTTCCATCAAAAAAACAAAATATAGTTACACAAAAAGGACAAGGAAAAAAAAATAACATTTCTTGAAAAAAAAAACAGGATTGTTATTTAAATAATAATGTGCTACGAGGGTCGTGATGAAGGCTGAATTAAATCTTGGGTTTCTTTGGTTAGCATATTAAAACACCGCCCAAGTAATGACATGGAGGTTGGCAGCAATGAGATGCTCTGAAAGTGCAGGCGGTCGGGTAACTGGCCTGAATTAGGTGAGCTGTATTGTAAGCAAGTCCAGGACATTGCCTCCAGCTGTGAGCACCCAAGGGAGGCAGGAGCATGACTGGCAACCGGGGTGACACCGCGCCAGCAAGAGATCCTAACGCGAAGGCATGAGAGCCACTTCTTAACATTTTTAGATTAAGTGCTAAAATCTTAGAAAAGCTGTGGTCAAAACCACCTCAATATCAGTAGTTAATGGCTCACCCATCACTGATGCTGACGCACTGCACCAACAGCACCACAGTGCGGAGTGACCAGCAGGAAGATGTATGTGGGTTTAGGCTTTTGGTTGAAGGGAATTCTGTGCTCAGCATCTCAAAAAACAAAGATGCCACTTCAACCTGCATAGGGAGCCAGCATTGCGGCTTGGAAGGAATGAATATTGCTTAGCTATTCATCTCTGAAAAGCATGTGTTTAATGGAACCAAGTTAAAAGAATTTTCCTACATGGTCTTACTAAATCCAGTATGTTTAGGTTAGCTTTGACACCAGGTCATTTATATAACAAATAAAGATAGCTTTTATTCACACATGTTCAGTATCTCAAGGACATTCATGCTCAACCGTATACTCCTTTGCTCTGCATTTTCTTTCATCATCCCATCATTCATACATGAGAAACTAGTTTCTCACCTTACTCCTGCTTGTGTTCTTTAATGATATCCAACTAATTGATGATTTTACTTGGTCAAATTGTAACCCAAGTCATCGATACATGTCTATGCTTTATTGTTTAAATTGGAACATTTCTGCATATTGTTTAAGCACGGCCTGATTTTTTCCTTGTGTAATTAAAAAACCTAACCCTATATTTCAATTGCTGTCAATCTTAAGTGTTTCTGCACAATTAATCAAAATTGCAGAAGAGATAGTTATGATTGAGAAGAAGAAGAAGGAAATGAATATTTTCATGGATAGAGGGTTTATTTATTTATTTATTTTATTTGACGGAACCGGGGATTGAACTCAGGTCCTTGTGCTTGCCAGGGAAGTGCTTATTCCACTAAGCCATCTCCCCGGCCCTGACTAGAGGGTTTAGACTACTTAAAATCCTGCATATTTCCCACTTACCATTTCTTCTACTTACCTTTGTTCATTCTGATATCAAAACTGTACAAACCACACGTTACAGATGCCTTTACATATTTTCAGTACATATCTGTGCAACTCTATTTGAGATCATTTTGTGATGTCTTTGTATTCTTACTCATTTTACTTCACATTCTAAATTGCCTTTCTCAGATGAAAATATAGAATAGGATTCATCTATATTTTTACTAATAATACCTTGAAATGGGTAAACATGCAATTAAAAATGAATGAGTCATGCCAATTTGGATTTTATGCCTAAATAATGATACACATTTTTTAATATTTCACAGATCCATAGAGGTGAATAATGTATGCTTTCTAGGAAATACATTAAACTTGAATTTCCGTAGCTCAACATGCTGAAGAATATATTATTTATAATCAAGCTCATTAAATTTTAAAATATTATAAAGCAGGAATTTTAAATTAGATGCTATTATAAAAATGCAAAATCATTTATCATCAGTCAAAGCTTTGTATTTTTTTTTAATATTTTCTACTTTCATTAGTAGTAGAGAGAATATTGAATATATTTCACTGAGGTTAAAGTATTTTTCTTACAATGACATATATACATATATATCTATTATACATTAATTTATCACATAGTGATAATATATTAACTAATAACAGGTTAATAGAAGCTATTACTTTACAAATTATTACAACATATTTCTTCTTCAAGCTGACAGCCCATTGCTAAGAAACAATGGCGATTGTCTTTATTTTCTGAAGAAGAATGGTTACTTTAACAGCGTTTGTTAACCTCATCATGTCTCTTACCATTACAGACACATTGAAAGAAAGTCAGCATAATTTCACTAGAACAATGTCTTACTTTTTTCCTTTTTCAGTGGGACCAAAATGTTTTAAAAAATATATTTTCTTAGTGAATGAGTATAAATGCGATTTTTGAATAAAATCTCAATGTTTTAAACACATCTGAGACTTTTCTAGAGACTAGTTTGCCATACTTCTTCCTATTCATTTTCTCTAACAATAATTTTAAAGAAATATGATTAAAATTTACTTGGTATAAATTATTACTTGCTACTTTTAGTGGCTGGCATATCTTAATAAATCAATAATTATATGAATATATCTTCCAAAGTTTGATTCCATGTACATGATTTAGTATATTTTGATTCATCTTAGGTATTTATATTAAATATAACACCTCTCAATTAGATGTATATAAGACCAAAAATACATATCAGGAATCTTTGGGAAAGGCAACTGAAAGGCATGTTCATTGATATTTAAGAAGGATGTTTCTACACTAAAACACAACAACAGAATTTTTAATTCTTTTCTGAAAAGTAGTATTAATAGTCTAAGATTTAAAATCTTGCATTTCACCTATACTACCCAGTCACCATTTTTGTCTCTTAAAACATTCACTTGAACTGACCACTCACTTTTATTTTCTTAGGACTATTGCTAGGAAAGTAGTGGTAGAAGCCAGGGCTTTTATTCAGAGAAGTTCTTCAGTGTATTATGTATAAAAAAGAAATTTGGGGGAAAGAATTAAAAATGAACAGTTTGGAACAATTAATTAGTACTGCATATATGAAGTCTTACTAAATAGAATAACATTAGTTAATTAATGATAATATATTGAGCACAAATCATTGCATAGTAAAAAATTACAACTATATATTTAACATACTCTTAATTCATAAATTTTAAACAAAATCACATATTCATATAAATATGTATTTATGCACTTACATATATGTATATAAAAGCATACAAACTGAGGAAAGCAATTTCTGAAAGAATACATAAAATGTTAATCACAGAGTCAAGGTTATTCTTTATATTTTTAACATGAAAATTTGTTAAGCATTGTAAGTATTTATTACATATAATAAATAACTCCACAATGTTTATAAACTCCCCCAACCCTTTTACTTCCATAGTTCAATATATAATATTCCTTTTTAAATTTCATTTACCTATTTATTTGGTACAGGGTCTCACTATGCAGCTCAGACACATAGTGATCCTTCTGGCTCAGCCTCCCCAGCGCTGGGATTACAGGTGTGCACCACCACATCTGTTTGCAGTGGCTGGCTGGACACGCTTGGGGTTCCAGGGCCAGCAGGGCATGTGGTATGGGGAATTGAACTCGGGTACTTGTGCTTGCCAGCCAGGTGCATAGCCTGCCAATTCATCTCAACAGCCAATATTCTTTCTTTGAGAGAATTTTAAAAAATAGTAAAAAACGAAATTAGAAATGATACCGAATTTCATTAAACAAAATTACAGGAATTCAACAATGGTTTTTATACTCTTTTGACGCCTACAGGATAGTAAGAAAAATGTCACATCAGAATTACCCGCAGCTTTCATTTCAAATTCTGTGCAGTACTAATGTGGGCCTGGTGAACAAGGGAAGGTATAACCAGGCCAACGATGAGGCTCATGCGCAGAGAAATTTGAATTGGAATAGATGTTCACTGCTGAACTTCAGCTTTTCAGAAAAAAATAACACTAGCACTATATTGTCCAAAATGAATTTTTTGAGAAATTCATAGGTGAGTGTTTATCAGAAAGTATGATAGGAACCAAAAGCTTGGTCTTTGTGGGGAGAAATGATTCTGAAAATGAATTCTAGGTTTTCTACTTTAATATATGTATGATAAGAAAATTAAAAACTGCAAACAAGGTAGTATCAGAAAATGAACATTGAAAAGTGGTTTTCTCAAATTTTGGTGGACAACATGTCACCTATGCTAGGTTTCAGAAAAAGTCTTACACTTAACTATTTAAAATACGCACACATTCGTAGAACTGTACGTTAAACATGTTTTACTTCTTCAAATAAAAGTGTTTCTTGTTTTCAATTGTATGCATACTTGATCCAAAATAAAATACCTGGAAATTGTTGATATGTAATTGTAAGATTATTTGAAAAATCATACAGACAGAGGAAAGGAAGCTGGAGGCAAAGTTTTAAATTTAAAATTTATCCTGCCATTGAATGAAAGAGGAGATGAATACATACAATGTACTGAAAGTACCTGTAAAATGGCTTCAAAAAGCTTCCCCAAAATAGATTTCTTTTATCTCTGAACTTCATGTAGATGACTTTGTGGTCATTCACTCAGCTTGCAATGACCTTTTTTAATTTTTATTTTTTTTATTTTTATTTATTTATTTTTTTATTTATTTGAGAGAGAGAGAGAGACAGAGACAGAGAGAGACAGAGAGAGTGTGTGTGGTGTGTGTGTGTGTGTGGCCAGCCCAGCCCACCAGGGGGCGCGGCTGGCTGGCATGTGGTGCTGGGGGATCGAACCGCGGTCCCTGATGCTTTGCTAAGCTTGATCTAAGTAGGTGCTTTAGACCACTGAGCCATCTCGCCAGCCCTTGCAATGACCTTTTGAAGTAAATATTTCCTGTTTTGTTGTCACACTGCTGAAAGCCAAGAACAGAGCCAGCGTTCCAAGTCAGGAGAGAAAAACAAGTCATCCACCGCAAAGCCCTGCAAGATTCGCAGCTGACTTCTCACCTGAGATGCCGCAAACTTCTCAGAGTCTCAGTGTAGTGAATATTACAGTAAACGCACAAAATTTGTGTGCTTATTTAGTGTGGGTAAATAGTGCTTTCTGGGCTTTGAACAATACCAAAATGGCCTCATTTTCTTGCCTTCTGGAACCAAATATCAATAAGAAGGTTCAACTGGCTGAATTCAACATTGTCCTAAACCTGAGAAAATAGGGAGTTCAATAACGTTGGCAAGTGTGGGATTACAGGCATGTGCCACCACACCCAGTCTCAATTGCCATCTCAGTGTGCCCTGGGGATGGGGATTAAAGAAATTGTTGAGGTTTAAAACATGAACACAGGCACAAGGGTAAGAAAGACCAACATGAAAACAGTGATTTTTGTTGAAATTGTTGAGGAAAGGGGAAAAACCATCAGAGAAAGTTTTGAGTGCTTAATTAAAGGAAATATGATGTACTGCCGTTGAATAATAACTGTCTCTGTTAATTTTCATACCGAATTTATATAAAACCGTATTTCTTGACACTAACCTTCAATCCTGAAAAGTATTTTCCCTCCTCCTCTATGCCTTGGCATGCCAAATATGTTTAATAATCATTGCAAGTTTCACCTGTGTTTTATTATTATTTAAGACGCATTAACTGTCAAATTGAAATTTGGGCACAAGTCCACCTTAGCATGAGCTCACCTTATTTATTTTAGCCCTAACAGTCTTAAATATATCATGAAAGTGGGTTGGCACCTTTAGAAGTCTGATGGAGAAGCAGGCGGAAGACTTCCGTCAAATCCCAATCATTCCCTGGACACATCTGTGGAGTGACACTCGCTATACTGCCTGCTGGATGGTTCCTGCAAACACTGAGATGTGCGTCTCGCCACCTCATTATTTTTTGACAGAGAGTCCGGGAGAGCTGGGGTGCAGTAGCTGTTCGAGGACTTTCGAATGTTGGCAATCAAAGCACCCAAGCACATAACTGCAGAGACTTTTCCTGGATCCTAACAGTCTGAGAAGGCCAGCAAGGATGACTCATCAATTAGAGCTTCTTCCAGCAAGTGAAACCACCACAGCGGAGTATGACATTGCTGTTTTGAATGGATCTCATTGTAAAACTGAGGAGTGCTCATCCTTAAGTGTGAGTACATACGTAATTATACGTGCTTGCTCAACATACAGATATAAGCAATTGCCAGAGCAGGCTTGATGAACTGTGAAATCTGGTGAATACTGTCCAATGCTACTTTCTTTTTGTAGATTTTAGCCTCATACTAACTGCCATTTGCATCTGTTTTACTCGCTGCAGCTCATTTAAGACCTTTTGAAATGGTACGATAATTAATTTCCTTTGGCTTCTCCTTCCAGATGGACATCTCCCTGTCTTCTCTGTTCTTTTTAGCTTTTGTCCAGGGACTCAGTGCGTCCTGCTGGCTGTGGTCCACTTCTTCTGAGACTCCTGTACCTAGTGTATGTCCTATAATCACTTCACATCGCTACCATTCCTATATATAATTTTATTTCTTTAAGACATGGTCTCTGGGTAGCTCCGGCTGGCCTTGAACTTCAGCCGATCGTCTGCCTCTACCTCCTGAGCACTGGGAGGACCGCTGTGTGCACCGCGTCTGGAGCATGATTTTAATCTTTTAGCTATACTGGGTTGAATTGTCCTAAACATATTTTTGCACTAAATGAAATGCAGCCTAGTCAGTCACACACACACAGACACACAGACACAGACAGACAGACAGACAGACAGACAGACAGACACACACACACACACACACACACATATACACACATGCGTGCTCACAGCTGATCTCACTGATAACCACAGTACATAACAGAAGAAGTTCTCATCCTGACAGAATTCCTTTGGGTAGGCCGCCAGGACAGCCAGGCACAGCGCGATTTCCATGGGGACACAGAGGTGAGGCGCCCTGAACTTCGCGCTCACCGCAGAGGCCTCCCCTGTTTTATATATGAGCAATAGTCTTTAGATCAACTACTTCAATAAAACTTATGGAAAAGCATCGCATTCTCCTTCATTATGTTTCTGACATAAAATCATCTGCTTTGCAGTGTCCTTTGGCCTGTTTTCTGTACCTCTCCAGGACGAGGCTTCTTGTCATCTGCTTCTGGTGATTGCCCAGCCTAGCGAAGGGGTGTTCTCCACCCTCACATTCTGCATGAAGACAGGAACTTCACTTGCGTGACTGCCAGTTGTTCTTAATATCTCTGAAGAAAACTTAAATAGTTTTGAGTGGAGCTTCTTGTGTGTTCCGGTATATAATCAGGATGGCAAGCCCAAAATGCGAGGACCAATCATTGAAACATTCACTAGCTTGCTGTGGAAGTACAAGCGGAGGACCAGTAGAAGGGACAGCAACAGCTCAGCCCGTCCCGGTTCTTACCTGGCTGTGCGGGTGGCGACCAGGCGGATCATCAGACAGCAAATGTCAGGAGCTGCGCAGCAGACCCCTGCGGTGTCGCGAAGTGGAGATGAGGCGGTCACGCTGTTCTCCCACTGCAAATGCAAAATTCATTGCCATTTTTTATTCTCTTGTGCGCTGTACATAATTTATATTTATGCTGCTGGTTAGAAACCGATGCAGGGCTTTCGGATCTTACCTTAGGCAGCTTCAAAGGGCTTTTGTTTTGCATGACTCTCTTGAGGAAACGCTACCTTTTCCAGCCCAGACGTGGTGAGTGGCTAGTAAATTACAGTCTCCGAAAGGAGTTTTCTAAAGGATTGAAGACCCCTACCATGCTTCTGAGGTACGAGATTAGGGAAGAGCGTAGAAGCTGGGCTACTGGGACTGGCCTGCCGGTCCTCATGACCTGTCTGTCCAGCCGGCTGCACCGAGCAGCTTCCCAGGCCTGCGCAGACAGCTGGTTTTGTGTCAGAATGAGGGCAAGACCATGGTGACCACTGGCCTCGTGGGCACTGCCTTCTGCCTGTTGTAGTCACTCGCTGTGCATGCAACCTGTGTTTTCCTACTTCTTCTGTTCAAACACTTCTCTCTGTCTTTCTTCCTAGTCTTCTTTACCCTTTCCTTTGACCTTTAATACTTGCAGAACCTCTTCTTCCTTCAGCTGTATTTTCCAACTGTTTGAACAGGACAATAGGATACAGGAAGAATGCCTTCTGGATATCCCAACTCCTGGAACCTCCTTCACATAGTTATATATCTGCCTCATGCTTTGGTCTCTCTGTCTAAGGCCTCAGTAAAATTCTTCTTCAGCTCCTTGCAGAAACCTTCAGAAGGATGAAGGGAGACTACACAAGAGACTTCTTCAGGACTCAGTACCTTTCCACACTTCGGTGACTGCAGACCTGCTGCACCCTTTTGTTCAGATTGCTCCACTGTGAAGTCTCCCTCTGGCCTGTAGCTGGCGTGGTCCACCTGAAGATTACTGTGCTGTGTCACTGATAAAAGAAACTGACACTGGTGATTTGACATTTTTTTTCCTCTTGGGTTCTTTCCAATACCATCTAGTAAGGCCTTAGAGCCTTAATCTCATTTTGACTATTTTAACTGACAACCCCAATGCCAGGCAGCTCAGCATTCTCTCCCACCTTAGATGAACTAACAACAGCCACATGGATATTAAATATCTCCATTGTGGCAAATTCATCTCATTTATTACTGACCTTCTTCTGCAGAATGATGAAGATTGTTTTAGAATTGAGTTAACTCATCAAAACAAGATAGTTACTCTTTAACTAACAACAAATGCTGGAGGTGTTGAGAAGAAAAAGGAACGCTCTGCACTGTTGGTGGGAGTGCAGACTGGCACAACCACTATGGAAATCAGTGCACAGATTCCTGCAAAAGCTAGGATTGGAGATCCCATTCAATTTAACTATTCCACTCCTGAATATTTTTCTAGAATGACTGAAAACCTCATACCACAGCTGTATATGTGCACCCATATTTGTAGCAGCACAATTTTTCATAGCTAAATCACGGGGACAACAGAGAAGCCCATCAACTGAGGAATCAATCAAGAAGATGTGGTATTTTTATATGATGGAATATTAATCAGCTATAAAATGGGATAAAGTTTAGGCTTTTGTTGGTAAATGAGTGCAAGTAGAGAACATACTCTTCAGTGAAATAGATCAGATGCACATGTCCAAACATCATACTGTCTCACTAGTGTAAGAACATGAAAGAATAAATAAAATTTGAACAATGTAATAGACATAGTAAAATGGAAAGGAACTAAACATAAGGATCAAACAATGAAGATGAGGGAAAGGAAAGAGGATAGAAGAAAGCAAGCTGAAAACCTATGCAAGTGCATACACAGGATGGCTATGACGCTTGCACTACTGAGTTCTTCAGTTCTTTGAAAATAGCAATTAATATTTAAAGTTTTCACTTTGACTAACTCTATATGCTGATATCTGTAATCTGAGCAACTACATCGAAGACAGCAATGTGTAATTCAAAAACCATTATTGAACAACTCTCATCTTCTTCTAAATGTGCTCCGTTTTTAATGTCTTATCTGTTATGATTATACACTCTTTAAAATAAATTTAAAAAGTAAAAAAAAGACAAGAAGAAATTTAAGTCTTATTGGAATCATTCTTTTTTTCCATAATTTTATTGATAAACAAATAGCAATGAGACAGTTTCAAATCAAATTGGTAGGACAGTTTCAATAATTAACACATTGCATTGGAATCAGTCTTAATGGTCAGTTATTTGTGCAATCTTGCAAACCTATACCTGCTAATCTGAACAACAGAATCAAGGATGAAATACGTTATATCGCAGCCATTGTTAATATGCTATTCTTGCTTTGAAAATCTGTGCCATACATGATGTATGTTACTCTGTTTCTGTCTCTACCTTTGTTTTATTTTTACTCTTTAAAATTGAATCAAGGGGCTGGAGAGATGGCTCAGTGGTCTAAAGCACCTACTTAGAACAAGCTTAGCAAAGCATCAGGGACCGCGGTTCGATCCCCCAGCACCACATGCC
>NW_004524660.1:6835321-6836660 GCF_000260255.1 Octodon degus | reverse complement strand
AAAATTAAAATAAAATAAAATAAAATAAAATAAAATAAAATAAAATAAAATAAAATAAAATAAATGTAGACTGCATAATTAAAAATGTAAATGTGAAAATTTCCTAGCTATGTCTTCAAACAGAGAGTGCGAGGTGTGGCAACCAGAGTCTCTGATCACAAGACGGGCATGCATAGAAGGAATTCTGTGTTATTTATCTGGACAATCAGAAACAATGACCCTGACAGTATTTTAGAGATTTTCTAGGTTTTCCCACTACTGTAAGCCCAGCAGTTAAGAGGGCAGAATAATTTCAGGGTCTCAGCCCAGGGTGCCCTCCACAGGCCCGCTGCCCATGGCTGCCTGAGAACATGGCAGCCTGCATTCCAGTGCAGTATCCTTGTCTGCTTGGCTGTGGGCAGCTTGGGCTCCACTCTCACAGGCACAGGTAGGTGTGCAAGCCGTGGCACCATACCTGTGAGCCCATTCCACAGGGAACCTGATGGGGAGACGCCAATGGGCTCCTGGCAGCTGCAGGCCAGTGCTCCCAAGCTTGAATTCTAACTTTGTAGTTGTCTGCACTCTTTATATTTTCTTTAATATTGTTCATTACTGTAGTTTTACCTGTCAGTAACATTTTCTTTCTTTCATGTTTTGTGATTTTAGGCCCCACTCATCAAAAATGTAACCTCAAAATAATTGAATTGTTGAAGCAATAGATCTTTGTCCATTATTTTTAATTAAAGCATGTCTCTTTTCAGGCCACATGACTATTACTATTAATTTTCAATGATATCAGCTACAGTTTTAGTTTTTAAGAATAAAAAAATAGTATAAAGTTGAAATGATACAAAATTTCACTAAAAAAGTAATTAAGCAATGTTATAACAATATAGCAATTGTAACATTGCATATTCTTGTATTCCAATTACTTGTTGAGATTATCAGATATAAAATTGCAAAATTGATTTAAAAATTAAGAAAAGAAAAAAATAAGCATTAATTTTTCCTTTCAGTAGACCAGTAGCCATCTACATATTTTAAATTACTCATCTATATTTTTTTGAAAAAAGTTACTGTAATTTTAATTGTAAACTGTCAGTAATTAAAGATCTTTCTCTAGATTTTATAATGAAAAAATCCTGATAATCATTATCACTTTGGGCAGAAGGGATTTTAGAATTAGAAAGTGTATGTTATAGTAATCTCAATTCCCAGAGGAAGTTTTTCTTCTATGTATTCATTCAATACTATCAATTTTAATTTTGGGGGGATTCTTTAATCAAAAGTATTATTAAGTAATTCTAATAAGCAAACTTTATCTTTAGTTTTGAATACTATATATTATTCAAATTATCTG
>NW_004524660.1:6814550-6835221 GCF_000260255.1 Octodon degus | reverse complement strand
AATTTTTTCTTCTAGTGTCATAAATTGTATTCAGAACCTTTCACTTGCCATTGAGTTATATCCCCCACTCAACTGTAGCTATAATTATCATTATTTCTTCCAAAACCACTCAAATGCTTTGATATTTAATAACCCATGCTCCAAGTGCATCTAAAGCCCTCAAACAAGGTCAAGGGCCCAACTGCCAGCCAAAATTTAAGCCAGCATCCTGAAGGGCAGGGGTCACAGCAGACATGGCTGACAGAGGCGGTGCTGTGGCTGGGCAGGACTGTGGCCCTCGGCAGATCTACAGAGATTCAGCTGCCACTCAGTTCTGGACCTCGCATCCTTGTGGTGTAGCTATAATTATTAACTAATATTCTAAACTTTTGCTTGTTTTTTAGATATTTAGGCAGTAATAGTAACAAGTTAACCTTAACAAATTCATACCGGGTTCTGCTCAGTGAGAGCTGTGAGACAAAAGGATACTTATGCCATTATTTTATTTGTGTTATTTATGTGAGCTGATAAGACAAGGTTACAGTGACACAAAGTAGGTTAGACATAAACTAGGAAAAGGGACTGGAAAAATGCTTTAATTAAACACTGAGATTTTCTTTAGTGTAATGAAACTTTCCTAAAATTAGGAAAGGTTTTTTTTTTTTTATGTTTGGGAATATTTTTAGAACTCTGAATATATTACATTCATGAAATTGAAAACTTGCACTGAAAATTGCTTAACAAGTTTTTCATTTTTTTTAATTTTTAAAATTAATTTTATTGATAAACAAATAGCAATGAGACAGTTTCAAAACCAATTAGGAGGAGAGTTTCAATAATTAATACATTGCATATTGTTGTCTTCTTAGTGGTTATTCATAGTACAAGATGCGGACATGATATCCTGTCCAAACACTATTAGTACATATCTTTCTTCTCATTGAATTAAGAGAAAGTAGCTGTATATCTATCCTATTTTGTATATACAGATACAAAACGATCCTTCATTTATATTCCCTTTTTTTGTTTAGTTTTGTCAGAGATGGATATTCCATTGACAATTAAATATCCTAGGTCTGTGAATTTAGCAAAATAATCCAATATAGTCCAGTAGTCCATAATAGTAGTGGGTTATTCACAGGACTGGCAATGTCAGAAGTTGTTGACTTGAGCCTTTTACAGCTCAGCATATTAATATGGCTTTACTTTTTATACCTTGTTTTTATATTTTTCTGCTGGATGGTTAAGAGCAAGATAAAGCAAGACTATATAACAAGAAATGTGACTTTTGTATCTGCCAAGGTCAGTCAAATCCCCTCAAGATTTATCCTGAAACCCTGTACTGCAGTTTGTAGAACCTTTGTCAGTGTCAGCCATGTGGATGAGTCACGGCCATTGCTTGTGCAATTTGTTCTCTGTGAAAGCCTGAGAGAATGTTTTCTCTCCATGTGACTCTTCTTAGGCACACTCTGCATTGTCAATCACTTTCCTCTGTGGCCTCATAAACTCCTTGATCTGAGAATTTGGGACACAACTGAGTCACACGATGTTACAGTGCCGGTTCTCCAAGGTCCTGAGTCAGGATAAACAAGTTTTGTGAGATACTCATCACATCACAATATAGTTGCTAATTATTTATTTGCAAATTTAGGGCCAGCAAGATAGCTCAGTGGACTAAGCACCTGCTTTGGTAAAGCATGGACCAGCGTTTGATCCCTGGTCCCACATGCCACACCAGCCCCACCCCTGGTGCACAATGAGCAGAACATGGAGTCAGTCTGGGCATGGTGGCACACGCCTGTAATCCCAGCTCTGAGGAAGCTGAAAACAGGAGGATCCCTACAAGTCTGAGCTGTGCAGTGAGACCCTGTACCAACACATAATTGAAAATTTAGCATAACTTTATACCAATTTAACAATTATTAGGGTGGAAGTAGACAGCAGAGGAGTGGACCCTGGCCTGGAGGTCTGTGAGCTCTGTGGGTTCAGAACCAGCCGGTCCCGCAGGAATACCTACAGGCCCAGGCATTCCTCCCTGTATCTACAATACGGAGAGCTCTGGGGATTTCACTTTTAGTCTTAGTAAAACACTGAGGCCTTGCACTTTTGCTACGCAATGAGTCTGCGCCCTTTCTTCACTATGTGCAGAGATGCAGCCCTTGGCGAGCATCCCCATAGAGAAGTCAGGTCCCACCGGTCCTGACTTTTCTTTGATTTGTCCCATTTTTCTTTATCCCCTGTGTCTGCCTCTCAGGACTCTGCATCCTGCACAAGTGGCCGCAGGTAGAGATCTACTGAAAATCACAGAAATAAGACAATAAAATCTCTTGTAATTTGTAACAGGAATAAACGTTATAAACTTTAAATGTATTTATTCAGGCAAAATTATTCTAAATAATTCTATATAATTCTAATCATGGTTTTTGCATAGTCAAAACATAGATTGATATAAAAGACTTTGAGATGAAAAACATGGCTTATGGCAGCAAAGGTAGGTGCAGGAGTTCCAAGCACAGCTTAATCATCAATAAGCCGCATGCCCCTGGACAACTCAATCTCACGTACCTTAGTTTCTTCAACTAGAGAAGAAGCAGTAATATCTACCCAAATGCAAGGATGAGTAAGTGACGAAAAGAGGTAAGGTGGGAAGAATACACTGCATTCATCTTGTAGTATATAAAGATTTAATTAAAGGGTCTAAAATTTATTTCAGATACGTTGCGTTGCCTGTGTCTATGAAAGTAAAAGGGATCTCTTGAATACACATCAATACCGTTGTGCAGTAAACTTCTAGGTATATGTAATACTTCTCTGTCATCCTCCATAATACTTTCTCACTCCATGATAGAATTATTTTCTCAACTAAAAATGAACAGATATAAACAGTTTTTCTGCTACATCAAGCTCATAATGCAAATCAGATCCCATGTTCAGCCAGGACGCATTCCAATGCGGTGGTACATGCCTGTAATCCAGCCCTTCGAATGCAGGTGAGATTCATGAGGAGGGATCAGAAATTAGATGTCATTCTGGGCTGCATGGGGAGCCCATCAGCCTATGCTGTAAAGTGAACGGTGCTTCCTTAAAATAAAATAAAAATAAAATCAGACAAAGAAAACTGTGTTTTGATATTGTCCCTGCTATGGTTGAAATCTGACTTAATGAAAAATATGGAAGAGTATCGCCTGCTAAACTTGACTCTTGAAGTCTTCAATGCATTTTATCACCTCTTCATAAATATATTTGAAGTAAGGGGTCCATAGGAAGTAAAGTATTGAAGATCTAATTGAAAAATGTTGTTTTTGGGCTAAAACACTACACTTAATTTCAATCATTGGCAGTAAACAACTGCATGGTGAGAGCTATTAAGCAGCAATCATTTGGCTAAGGCTTCTTGAGTGACAGATCCTATGGTTCCAAAAACTAGTGGAGAAAACAAGCTACAAATTCTAAGTTCATTGTAACCTTATAGATGAATACAATGCAGAAATTTAATGCACAGAAACAAAACTTCACAGTGTGTGTTACTGGGTGAGATTTTACTAACTATGTCATTAAATTGGAGAGGAATTCATTAGGCAGTCTTGTGTCTATGACTAAGCATCATTGAATTAAAGAAAATACCCAGTTTTAAAGTCTCAGAACATTGTAACATGCAAACAGTGAGGTTCTTTCCCCTCGATATTTCCACTATTGCTTCTCTTATAAAAATCCAAAGAGATTTTAGAGTACAGATGCTGAATGATATGGTAATGTTGCATCTCAATACATTTTATCTTTTGTGTACTCAGAAACACTAAAAATCAAATATGTCTGACCACTTTTTTCCTTACTCCCACAATGATACTTTCAACTGTTTTGTGCTTTCTAGGCAGGTAATGCTGTGGCAGCTTTGCACCATTGCCTTGGGAGGCGAATGCTCTGAGCTTCCAGTTTTATCCTTTAAAATTGTTCAAAATGTCTCAATGAGCAGTAGCTCTGACTCTTACATTTGAACCGAACTATATGAGCATTCCTAACTAGCAATCCTTAAAATTAAATATCATGTTACCTATTATATACAATAGCAGATGTTATTTTGAGCTAAGAATATGTATTTCTGCTAAGGCAATTTTTTTTTACAGAAATGTATGATAGTAAAATTGTAATAAAGATGACAATAAACAATAAGTACAAATCCAGAATTTTAGAGAATAAAAAATGAACAAAGGCAACCCAACTTTTACATGTTACCTTGCACAAACTGTAGTTAATACTGATTACATATTATCCTCACATTTACTGATACCAACTTGATAAGCTGAAATTACATAAATTTGATCATTCTTTAGGTTCTTTTTCTCTGCATTTATTTTACTGGTTAAACATCTTTCAACATGTTGCACTGGCCGAAAACCTGTTGGGCTTTCCTATGCCTTAGACCATTTGTAGTACTGGCTTTGCATGTGTCACCTTAGAATCGATGTGTCAGCCAGAGAGGATAGGTGTCCCTTTGGTAGGTGTGCATCTTTTAGTGGCAATGAAGATAATTGCAAAGATAAATTGTTTTTGCCAGATCTTGAATTTTCAGTGAATTATTCCATTTAGGATTCATTTTAGTAAATTTCCTGACTATTGCTTTTTCTTTTAAAGAAGAGAAAGTCATTTCATTCAAGAAAGTTCAATTGTATAGTCTCCTTTTGACATTGGGTTGGGACAGATTGCATATGCAGAAAACAAAAACTGCAGAGATTGTAACGAGACAATGTGATCCGCTTGTGATTTCTATTTGCAAGAATAAAAATATAATCATGGTTGTTGCTACACCGAAACAGACACACAAAGGAAAAGGAAATACAAAACTCCTAAGAAAAGAGTAGTCTTGGTTCTGGGTTTTCAATGTTTTCGTAGTTCTTGTCGTTTGTGAGACTGTTATTCTTGAATGATATTGGATATGTCAACATGTTTTTCCCTTATGCCTTAACCAAGGTTCTGGTATTTGCGATGTACGAAATTAAATGAAGCTAATGCTTCTAAAATATTTTAATAAAATGGGTGTATTATGTATGTTATAAATATATAACAAACATAATGTCAATAATTCCATGATTCAGATTCTCTAACATTGTACCCTATGTAGATTGAAAGTTCCTATGTGATAATACCACCAGGCACAAAACCATTTGGTAACAAGCATAACGTGTTCATGATTTCATTTACAATGATAAATAACTCAACATTTTGAGGAATAGACTCCTAAAATGTCAAAAGTTTTATCAAATTACCTAAGTAACTTCTATTTATTTTAGACTTGTTAGGAGGCTACATAGCAATTGCTTAAGTATTTTATGAAAGGAAAATTGAACAAGTGGGGGGTTTTGTTTGAGGCCCTTTGCCATGAAAAGAGCCTTATCTTTATGCCCACACGTATATGTGAGTGTGTGCACAAACATAAATGCACACATAAATGTATATTCCTTTATTTAAGGTATTTACAAATTTTCTAGATCAAAGATCACAATGTTAAAAGTTTTTTTTTTTAAATTGCCCTTGAAATATCAAAAACATATTTTTAACTTTCTATAATATTAGGAACATAAACAAAAAAATGCACAGCTTTTACATAAATTATAGTTTTGAAAAAAGATTTATCAATTTTACATTAAAGAGGAAAATAGAACAAGTAATCAGAAAAAGACAAAGACAAAATGAAGCAATAAAAAGGAGATAGAAATTCAAGACAAGAATAGGAAATTAACAATGGATGTTACATTTTTTCCCCAATTTGGAAGCTTCCTTTTACTCTGTAGAGCATTTCCTTTGAAGTGCATAAACTTAAAAAGATTAGAAGACATTTGTTCTTTGAAGTAATTCCTATGCAGTTCAGTTTTTGCTTATGAGCTCTCTACCTACCCCTATGATTTTAAGATTTCTATTTATGTTTTCCTCCAGCAGATTTAATGTTTCTGTTTTAATGTGTAAATCTTTGATTCATTTTGACTGTAGTTTAGTGCATGGTGATAGACATGGGTTTAATTTTAGCCTTCAGCATGTGGAAAGCCAGTTTTCAAGAATCATTTGTTAAAGAGGTTATCATTCTTGCAGTGAATGTGTTTGGCCCCTTTGTAAAAGATAAGGCAACTGAGTGTAACTGAAGTTGTATCTACATCTTCTAATCTGTTCCACTGACCCTCAGGTCTGTCTCATGCCAGTACCATGCTAATTTTATCACAGTAGCTTTATAGTTTAATTTCAGATCAGGGATTGTGATACCTCCTGCCTTTCACTTGTTTTCAAGGACTGCATTTTATACCTGGGTTCCTTTTTGTTGACAAAGGAAATTGAGGAAAGTTTTCTTTAGCTCTGTGAGACACACTGTTATTTTAATTGATATTTTATTGAATCTGCATAACAATTTTTTGCCATATATCCTACTAACCTTCCAACAAAGGCCTTCTACTAGAACATATAAAAAATTAAAAAATCAGGCCCCTCAAATTCAAAGGCCTAATACAGAAATGGGCATTTGAGATGAATATGTACAGAGGAAGAAGTACAAATGGCAAGTAAATATATGAAAAAAAGTTCAGTATCATTGGTCATTCGAGAAATGCAAATTAAAACAATCCTGAAATTCCATTTCACCACAGAAAAAATAACTATATCAACAAGTCAGACAATAACAAGTGCTGGAGAGATCATAGGGAAAAAAGAACACGTCTCAGCTGTTGGTGGGAGTGCACACTATAGAAATCAGTGTGGAGATTTCTTTAGAAGCTAGGATTGGAGGTCTTATTCAACCCAACTATTCCTCTCCTGGATATTTTTCCAGAAAATCTGAAAACATCATACAACAGCTATATATGTGCACCCATGTTTATAGCAGCACAATTTGTCATGGCTGAATCTTGGAAACAACCCATCAATTGAAAAATGAATGAAGATGTGGTATTTTTACACAGTGGAGTATATTCAGCTATACAACAGGATAAACTTAAGTCTTTTATTGGTAAATGGATGCAACTAGAGACCATACTCCTAAGTGCAATAAATCAGAACTGCATGTGCAAACACAGTATTTTGTCCTTAGTGTGATAACTTCAAAGAGAAAATAAAATCTGAAAGGCACAATACATACTGACAAAAGGGAATAGTTATATTCAAAAGGAATTAATCACTGAATTGAGGAGGACAAAAGAGGTAGTGAGGTGGAGAGATATATCTATGCATGTAAGCAGGATAGTTTGGACAACTGTACTGTGCTTTTCTGCTGGTCTGTGGAAAAGAGCAGTTAAAGATTAATTTGTTTTGTTTCTTTTTTTCAATGCTTTGACCTTTTCCTATTCTTAATTTATTATATATTTTTTCATTTTTCTTCCAATTTTAAATGCATATATATGGTAATATAAACAACTAGTTTGACAATAGCACTATTCACTATAACAAATACTGCAATATTCATATTAGTTTGTTAAGTGAAATTCTGTACTACTTGTAATTTTTCTTTTTTAATACTGCTTTTTCTGTTTAGTATACTGTTTTAACACTGTTTGCACTCTCTTTAAAAATAACAAAAACAAAAATAATGGATATTATATTAGACATTGTTATCATCAAATTTATTACTCAGACTATCAGATATTGACATGCAAGATTGATCATACAATATAACTAACTTTTCCTTTCAATAAACCTAAATGTCTTTTCCTTGACCTTCATTATATATTTTAGAGAAAGAATAAAAATAATAGATAAGACTTTAGAAATTATATACATTTCAAAATAAAGCGTGAAGGTATTCAATAGTGGCTGTTACATTGCACATTGCTGTTTTCAGTGTAGATGTTCACATTACAGATATAAATATGTAAAGCTGGACAAAGTAAAAAGAAAATTAAGCATTAATTGTTGCCTTCAAAAACTTGATAGAAATTGGTAGTATAATCATTTTAGCTATCCTGTGTATTTACTTAAATGGTCTTCCGCTTCGATTTTTCCAATTTTTTCTCACTTCCCTTATCTCAATTGATTATTACTTATGATCAGTTTCTTTCCCTTTTAGAATGTCTATTGTACCTTTCAGATTTTATTTATCCATTCAGGTTCTTACAGCAGAAAAACAATATGATTTTTACACATGTCAGTCTGATTTATTTCACTTATGATTAAAAGTGAAATAAATTTATTTCACTTATGATTTGCATTGGTTTATCTATTTAAAAAACCCAATTTTTCTTTCTTTATAGCTGAGTAACATTCCAACATATGAAAATGCCACATCATTTTTATCCATTCCTCAGGTGACGGACATTTGAGTTATTTCCAAGATTTAGCTGTGATGAATTATTGCTGCTGTAAACACGGGTGCACGTGTAGCTCTGCGGTATATTTTCATTTCATTTAGACAAACACAGAGGAAGCGAACAGCTGCATCGAATGGGGCCTCCAGTTGTACCATTTTGAGAAATCTCCACACTGATCTCTGTAGTGGTGGTGTCAGTCTACACTCTCACCATGGGTGGAGGAAGGTGCCATTTCCCCAAAGCCACTCTGGCATTTGCTATTAGCTGATTGCATTATGGCAGCCATTCATTCTGGAGTGAGATGTTATCTCAATGTTGTAGTAATTTGAGGTTCCTGAAAAACCAATATTTGCCATTATTTCTCTTCCTCTAACAAGTGTGTACTCATCTCCGATGCCTATTTTTGGACTGGGTCTTTAAATTTGGGGAACCTGATTTATTTATTTATTTATTTTTAGTTCTTTATATATTCTGGTTAGAAGTCATCTGTCTGAGTGTCTGTAGGTTAAGATAATTTTTTCCAAATTGTGGGATGACTTTTTACTCTGTTGATGAGTTCTTTTGATGTGCAGAATCTTCTCAATAAAATGAGATTTCAGCTGTTGATTCTTTGAAGTATTTCCTGTCCAGTAAGGCTTTTGTTCATGAACTCTCTGTCTAATCCTATGTCTTCAAGATTGTCACCTGTTTTCTCTTCCACTAGATTTAGTATTTCTGTTTTAATGCTTAGATCATTAATTCATTTTGATTTTCAGTTAGTACGTGGTGATAGACTTGGATCTAGTTTTAGTTTTCAGCATGTGGAGAGAAAGTTTTTCCAGCATCATGTGTTAAAGCTATTCTTTTTCAATTGAACATGTTTGGGCTCTCTGTCAAAGATAAGGTGCTGTGTGTGTTTGTAGGTGTATGTGCATCTTCTAATCTGTTCCATTAAGTACCATGCAGATTTTATTACAGTACCTCTGTAATACAATTTCAAGTCAGGAATTGTAATGTCTGCTTATTAGTCTATTTTGGCCATAATTGTCTCTACTATTCTAGGTCTTTTCTGGTTCCAAATGAATTTTAAGGACGGATTCTCTAGCTCACTGAATTATGTTGCTGGTATTTTGATAGAGATTGCATTAAATCTGTATAAAAAGTTTGGGAATATGTTATTTTCACAATGGTGTTTCGATTTTCTGAAATCTGCTTTTATCTCTTTTTTAAAGAGTATTATAATTTTTTGTATATATTTAGTACAGGGTCTTCAGGGTCTCACTACACATGAGACTCATAGTGATCCTCCTGTTTTCAGTCCTCCTAGTGCTGGGATTACAGGAGAACACCACCATACCCAGTCTCAATCACTGACTCAGTACACCCCGGGGGTGAGTCTGGCATGGCATGCTAGGGATTGAACTCCATTCCCTGCATCTGCCCAAGAAGGTGTTTTAATCTGCTGAGCTATCTGGCCAGCCCTAGTATTTTAATCTTCATTGCATAGATCTTTTATTTCCTTTGAGAGATTAATTCCTAGGCATTTAATTTTTTGATAGTATTGTGAAAGATATTGTTTATCTAATTTCTCTCACATTGAATTTTTTTTTTACTGCGGGTAGAAGAATGCTGTTGATTTTTGGGTATTGGCTTTGTATCCTGCTATGCAACTGAATTTGTTTATTAATTATTGGTGACTCTTGGTAGAGTATTTTGGATCTTGCAAGTAGAGGATAATGTCATCTGAAAATAATGATAGTTTAATTTGCTCTTTACCTATTCTTATTCTTTTTATTTCTCTCACTTGTACAATGGCTCTAGTTAAGGATTCCAGAACCATTTTGATAAGGAGTGGTGATAGAGGATGTCCTTACCTTGTACCTGACTTGAGAGTAAAAGCTTTGAGATTTCCCCATTTAGAATTATTTTGGCTGTTGTTTTGTTGGAGATGGATTTTATCAGATTGATGTATAGGCCATCTGGTCCAATTTTCTGTAGCGCTTCAATTATGAATGAGTCTTAGAGTTTCTTAAAATGTTTTCTGAATCAATTCAGATGATCATGTGGTTTTTGTATTTGGCTCTATTGAAATAGTGTATTATATTTATAGATTTGCATATGTTGAGTCATCTTTGAATCCTGAAGATGAATTCTACCTGGTCATGGTGTACAATTTTCTTAATGTTTTGCTATATTCTCTTTGCTAGTATTTTGTTTAGAATTTTTACATCTATGTTCATGAGGGAGTTTGACCTATAGTTCTCCTTTTAAGTTGAAACTTTCACTGGTTTTGGTATCAACGTGACACTTGCCTCCAGGAATGACTTTGGGAGTACCGCTTCCTTTTCAATTGCATTGAAGAGTTTGAGGAATATTGGATACTTTATTTATTTATTTATTTATTTATTTATTTATTTATTGTGGTACTGGAGATTGAACTCAAGACCCTGTGAATATTGGAATTAAATCTTCTCTAAGCTTATTGTAGAATTAAGTTGTGAATCCATTGGGACCTGGGCTCTCCTTTACTGATAAGGTTTTTATTACATTTTCAATTTTATTGGTTGTTCTTGTGTTATTCAGTTTCTATATCGTCTTGATTCAGTTATGGTAATTTGAATCTATCTAGGAGTCTTCCATTCCTTCTGTGTCTTCAGTTCTGTGAGAGTAAAGATTTCCGAAATAGCTATTGATGATCTTCTGAATTTCTGCAGGATCTGTAGTAATTTCTCCCTTTTCATTCCTTATTGCTAGAATTTGAGTTTTTTACTTTCCTCTGTTTTAGGTGGCTGGCTAGAGTTTTGTCAATTTTAGTAAACCTTTCAAAGAACCAGCACTTGATTCATTAATTTTTTGTTTGTTTGTTTTTGGTGGCACCAGAGATCAAACTCATCACCTTGCACTTGCCAGACAGAATTTATTCCACTGAGCTATCTCCCTAACCCCTTCGATTTATTAATTCTTTGTATTGTTTTGTCTCAATTGCTTTAAGTTCTGCTGTAATTTTATAATTGACTCTTGTCTTTGATATTTGGCTTTGTTTGCTCTTCTTTTTCTAGAAGCTTGAGGTGCTTCATTAGGGTATTTATCTGTTCTCATTCTGTTTTCCTTTTCTTTTTGGTGGAACCAGGGATTGAACTCAGGCCCTTGTGCTTGCCAGAGAAGCACTTATTCTACTGAGCCATCCCCCTGGGCCCCTGTTTTCCTGATGTGGGAGTTTACCACTATAAATGTCCCTCTAGAACTGCTTTCATTGCATCCCAAAAATTCCATTAAGTTGTGCTTGAATTATTGTTGGATTGTAGATATTATTTAATTTCTTTTTTTTTTTTTTGTTTATGTATTTGGTATAGAGTCTCGCTATGCGGTTCAGATTTGTAGTGATCCTACTGTTTCCAGCCTTTCCAGTGCTGGATTACAGGCATGCTCCACCATGCCCAGACTTGGTCGCCAGCTCAGTATGCACAGGGCATGGGCCAGGAACAACGTGAGGGACTATGGATCGAATCCTGGTTCCTAATCCTGCCAGTGCAGGTGCTTAGTCTTCTGAATGATCTCACCAGCCCAGATATTATTTAATTTCTTGTTTAATTTCATCTGTAATCTATTGGTTGCTGAAGAGGGTTTTATTTAATTTTCATATGTTTATGGGCTTTTTGTGGTTTATTTCATCTTAATTTCCAGTTTCATTGCACTTTTGAAAGATAATATGCACGGAATAATTTCTGTTTCATTGAATATACTTAAACAAAACCTATGGACTAGTGAGTTGTCTATTTTAAAGAACATCCCATGTGCAGGTGAAAAGAATATGTATTCAGATGTTGGGTGGAACGCTCTGTATATGGCCACTAAGTCCATTTGTTTAAAAGTTTGGTTAAGTGCTGCTACTTTGCTAATATTTTGTCTGCTTGATCTTTTTTTTTTTATTTTTTCCAGTATCAGGGATTGAACTCAGGATCCTGCGCTTGCCAGGCAGGCGCTTATTCTACTGAGCTATCTCCCCAGCCCAATCTATCTTTTTGAGATAAGGGGGTATTAAGGTCCCCTGCTATGATTATGATATTGTTACTAGATTTTTTGTGCCCATTAAAGTTTATCTTATATATCTGGGTGTATATTTGCTGTATGCATACTTAGGACTGGTATATCTTCCTCTTGAAATTTTCCCCTTGAAATACTTTGCTATATGCTCTTCTTGACTTGATGCTTTGTGAGGAGAAATCTGCTGTCATTCTTATGAGTTTTCTTTTAAATGTGATCTGTTTCTTTTCTCTAGCAGCTTTCAATATGCTGTTCTTGTGCTGTGTTTCTGTGATCTTGGTTATTATATATTTGCATGTAGTTTTAACTGGATTGATATTGTTTGGAGTTCTATATGCCTCAGTTAACAGAAGTCAAATTGCTTCCCCACATTTGGGAAGTTTTCTGCTGTTACTTCTGCCCACACTTTTTCATATAGTTTGAGTTGGCTCTTTCTTTCTCACTGATGCCTGTTAGTGCTATGCTGTTGATCTTTGCATCATCTTATAGCTATTGAATTATTTTTTTCCTGGATTTTAGTTGTTTTGAAGAGAGCTTTGCTTACCTTTTCACTAGCTGCCACAGAGTTCTCAAAGTCTATCTTCACTTTCATTAAAATGGTTTTGCCAACTTTTCATGGAGTTTTTGATTGTATATCTCTTTTTCTATGTCTTAGGGCAAGGTCAACGGGGTCCACAGGGATTCACTGTGGGATTCACTACATAGATCTGACTTGTAGTGATTCTCCTGTTTTCAGCTTCCCAAGTGCTGGGATTACAGTCATGTGCCACCATGCCCAGTCACAATTGTTGTCTCAGCACTCCCCGGGGAGCGGTCTGGCATGGCACCCAGTGATTGAACCCCTGCCACTGCACTCTGCCTAAGTAGGCACTTTACTCTGCTGACACTCTGTATCACTTTGAATCAGCTTTATGCATTCTAAGTCTTTTTCATATTTCTCATTCAAGGTCTCCATCATTTTTCTGTTCTATTTTTTCATCAGTATCTTATTTAAAATGCTTATTAATTCTTTCATTGTAATTATTTATTTTTTACCTTGGGGGATTATTTCTGATCTGATTGCCTCTATACTTTTCTGCAGTTGTTTCTCTGCTTCAGTTTCTATTATTTCAGAGATTTCAGGTGTGTGGCTTCCAATTTCTTTTATGATGATGTCTCCTGGGTTTGTTCTGGGAGGACTGAGAGCCTAAGAATGCACTTTCCTCCTCTTCTTGTCATTTTATATTTCACAGAGAACTCTTTTTGATTTATGCAGTACATTTTTTTTTGGCAGAACTGGGGATTGAACTCAGGCCATTGCATTTGCTAGGGAAGCACTTATTCTGCTGAACCAAATGCAATACATTTTTGTGAAAGTTTATAGGAGATTGCTGTGTCACTATAATCAGAGCCTCTCTGTAAATAATATAACTTTTTAGTTCTCTCTCCTGTGACAGAGATTCTTGTTTTGTGTCTGTCTTAAGATTTTGCCTTATCTATTGATTGAGAGTGAGGAATTTGTTTCCACTTGACACTGTCCTCCATCCTTCAGCATAGGGCTTTCATGAGCTTATTACCCAACTACTTCCCAATATTATTACCCAAAGGAGAACAGGTGGTTAAGTCAGATACGGTTTTCTATTCACAGTAGTACAATTAATTATACTAACATTAAGTAGTGAAATTTAGAATTTGATAAACTTTTGTAATTCATGGGTTTGTGCTTTAGACAATAAGGGAAAACATAATGGCTGTATAACAAAGCTGTTCTTAAACTGGGAATTAGTATTTAAGCTAATTCCCGAGTTGTGTCTGAGCACCTCAGCGTCATATTCCTTGAGTCTGATAGACAGACTGGCTCAGGCCAGTTACCTGCTGCCACTTCTGTGCCTCAAGGATGCTCCTGTGGGTCTGGGCCTCTCTCTGGGCCCCACCAGGCTTACCAGGATGCCTCAGCTCACCAGGTCTGGATCTACTGAGCTCAAATTCAACTGGCTGGGCCTGGGTTGCATCTGGTTGCTGTTCTTAGCTCCTTTTGACTGCATCCCACTAAAGTGAACCTGTTGGGTGTCTCTGGGGGCTGAGGTCAGTGGTTCCTTCACTGTGAGGCCTGCCAAAAGGAGTGGATCCACTGGCATTTTCTTTAGATTTGTGAGGTGTACTCATGGCATTTTGCTAGAGATTGCATTACATCTGTATAAAAATTTTGGAAGTATAGCCATTTTCAAAATGTTGGTTCTTCCTATATAAGAGTGAGGAATGTCTTTTCATTTTCTGAAATAGTCCTCAGGTTTTTTTGAAAGAATTGTAGTTTTTATTGTATAGATCTTTTTCCTTTCCTTTATTTTTCTCTCTTGTCTAATGGCCATAGGTCATATTCCCAGAACTATATTGAATATGAGTGGCGATAATGGATATCCTTGTCTTATATCTGATTTTAGATTGAAAACTTGAAGGCTTTCTCCATTGAACTTATGTTGGCCTTTGGTTGTCATAAATTACTTTTATCAAATTGAGGTGTAAACCATCTATTCCAATCTATTGTAGGGTATTTTTTCTTTGTCATGAGTGTTGAATTTTCTCAAAAGTTTCTCTGCATCCATTGAAATGATCATGTGGTTTTTCTGTGTGCGTTTTGGTTCTGATGATATGGTGCATTATATTAATAGATTTGCATATGTTGAAACATTCTTGCATCCCTGAGCTGAATCCCTCCTGGTTATGTTGTATAGCCTCCCTGATGATTTTCTACTTTCTATTTACTAGTATTTTATTGAGGATTTTTGCATCTATATTCATGAGGGAGATTGACCTATAATTCTCTTGTTGTTTGGTCTTTCTGCAGTTTTGGTATCAGTGTAATAATTGCCTCCAGAAATGAATTAGGGAGTACTGCTTCCTTTTCAATTTTACTGAAGAGTTTAAGGAGCATTGGGATTAAATCTTCAGATTTCTTCCATAGGGCTGGCCAAATAGCTCAGAGGATTAAAGCACTTGCCAATAAGCACAGGGGCCAGCAGTTCAATCCCCTGGACTGCTATGCTGGCCTCACCTTCAAGGCATGCTGAGATGGCAATTGAGACTAGGCATGGTGGCGCATGCCTGTAATCCCAGCACTTGGGAGGCTGTAAACAGGCAGATTACTACTAAGTCCGATCTAGTAGTGAGACCCTGAACACCCTGTAGACCTTTCCCTAAAATATATAAAAAAAAATTTTTCTTGTATAATTCAATTGTGAATCTATCAGCACCTGGGCCTTTCTTTTCTGTTTATTTTTGTTGTTGTTTGTTTTTACATTTTCAATTTACTCAAATAATATTCAGTTATTAAAAATTTTCTCTCTTCTTGATTCAGCCTTGGTAATTTGTATCTACCTAGCAACCTACACGTTTCTTCTATGTCTTCTATCCAGTGATGTCACAGATTTTTGAAGAAAAAAAAAAAAAGAAAAGAAAAGAAAAAAAAAGATTTTTGAAGTACTTATGATCTGAATTTCTGCAGGATCTGCAGTAATTTACCCCTTCTCTTTCCTTATTCCTTGAATTTAAGTTTTTTCTTTCCTTTTTTGATGTGTTTAGTTTGGGGTTTATCAGTTTTATTTAATCTTTCAAGAAAGCAACTCTTTGATTCATTAATTTTTTTTTTTTTGTATTTTTTTTTGTCTCAATTGCATTTCCAGTCTGAGCTTTATAATTTCTTCACTTTTTGGGGCCTTGAGCTTGGTTTGTTTTACTTTTTCTAGAAACTTCAGGTGAGTATTAGGGCATTTATTGTTTTTCTCTTCCTTTTCTTAATGTGTGAGTTCGCCACTTTAAATTTCCCTTTGTGATGTGCTTTCATTGCATCTCACAAACTCCAGTAAGTTTTCTTTGATTTTTTGTTGCATTGTAGACATCTTATAATTTCCCCAGCTACACACTGGTTTTTGAGGAGAGTGTTGTATAATTTCCGTGTCTTTTTGCAGTTTTTGCAATTTCTTTTGCTATTAATTTCCTGTTTCATTGCACTATGATTAGGTAATATCATGGGATAATTTCAATTCTTTTGCATTTACTTAAGCATGATCTATGGATTAGTATTTTGCCTGTTTTAGATAATATCCCATGTGCAGTTGAAAAGAAGACATACTCAGATATTCTTGAGTGGACCACTATGACTGTCCATTAGTTCAAAAGCTTGGCTTATTTTTGCTAATTCTTTGTTGATTTGTGCTCTAGCTCATCTTATTATTTGAAAGAATGCGGTATTACTGTTCCCATTAAGATTTTGTCATTGCTTATTCAATTTTTCATGTCATTTAAAATTTGTCTTATATCATTAGGTGTTCCCATACTTTGTACATACATATTTATAATTGTACTCTCTTCTTCTTGAAGTTTTCTCCTAACCAGTATACGATGATATTCTCTATCTCATTTGATAGTTTGTTTTTTTCGTTTGAAATGTCTTTACTTATGAACAGAATAGCTACCTCTGAGATTTTAGATTTCCTGGCATATGGAGTATTGTTTTCCATCCTTTGAATATGAACCTATGAATTTTTTTAATCAAATGTGTTTCTTGTAATAACATATTGGTGGATTTTATTTCTTGATTTACTCTGCCAGTTTATTTCTTTTAATTGGTGAAGTGAAACCTTTTCCATTGGTGGTTATAATAGATATGTATTGGCTTATCTTTTTCATGTTATTTTTCTGCTGTCAGTTCCCTACTGTTCCTGTGATTAATTGCTTGATTTTTTGGTGGTTTCTTTCTGTTGTTGTTCTCAGAATTGTGGTCATTTTGATCTTTTTCTAGAATATCTTTCAGTACACTTTGTAATGTTGGTTTGGTGGTCATCAATTTCTTTAGCTGTTTTTTGTTATGCAAGTATTTTACTTCTCCATAATTTTAAGAAGAATTTTGCAAGATATATTAATCTCAGTTGGATTTTGTTTTCTTTTATAACTTGAAATACTGAACTCCAAGGTCTTCTTGACTTCATAGTTTGTGTGGAGCAATCTGCTGTGATTCGGATGGACTTTCCTTTGTACGTGATCTGTTTCTTTTCTCTAATAGCTTTCAGTATGTTGTTTTTGTGCTTAATCTAAGATCTTGATTATTATTTATCTGGGTGTAAATTTATTCTGGTTGATGCTATTTGAAGTTCTGTATGCCTCACTTATGTGTATATCATATTTTTTCCTATGCTTCTAGAGTTTTCTGCTTTTCTTCTGTAAAATACTCTTTCAATGTGGCTTGTTTTGACTCTTTTTTTTTTTTTTCAGAACCGGGTATTGAACTCAAGCCCTTTCACTTGCAAAGGAAGTGCTTATTGTACTGAGCCATCTCCCCAGCCCTTGACTCACTTTTCGTTAACATATATTCATCTTATGTTGCTCATCTTTACATCATCTTGTAGCTGTTCAATTATTATTTCCTAGTTCCTTGTTGCTCTTAAGAGATCTTTCCTTCTTGGTTATGAGATACAGTGAGGTCTTTAATGTCCATCTTCAGTATAATTCAGACAGTTTTGCCCATTTTTCATGGAATTTTAATTTCCTGGATATTTCTTTGAATCTGTTTCACGCATTCTAATTTTTTCTTATATTGCTCATTCAAGGTTTCCATCATTTCTCTACACTCCTCTATTTTTTATCAATGTTCTCTTTAGATAATTTCAGTAATCCTTTCATTACAGTTATCATTTATTTCTTTTTTTCAACCTAAAGGACTATTTCTGATCTGATATACTCTAAACCCATCTGGTGTTGCTTCTTTACTTTATTTGCAATAATTTCAGAGATTTCAGGTAGGTGACTTCCAATTTCTTCTACACTTACGTTTCCTGGATCCATTCTGTGCACTGTGGGGGGCCCGGGATTGCATTTTGTGCCTTTATCTTCTCATATTCTATTTCAGAAAAAACTTTTTATTTTGATTTCTGTAATAAATCCTGTGACATTTTAATAGTGTGTAGTTATACCACTGTATTTGTACCAAGGATTACACTTCGTGAAGAATAAAATATAAATTTTAATGAAAGTTGGCCTTTTCTGTAGCTCCTGTTTTCACTGAAGCTGAAAAGATATTGAGTCATGTTTATTATGTGACTAGATCAATTCTTGGTCGAAAACATGTAACACAGGTGCAAGACATTATTTCATCCACTACAGGCTGAATCATTTCCACTGAGGCATCAACCAAAATATGTAAGATACACTGTAATATCTTGTTTTGTTTGGTCTTTCTCATCTCGTCTTGGCTTTTCATAATAGAGCTGCTCTGTGGGGAGTCTGATCTTCAGGTTATCTCCTGCATTGGAGATTCTTGGTTTGTATTTGTGCTTAGCTCTTGCTTTTTCTATTCAGCGAGAGTGGGGTGTTGGTCTCTGTTTGGCACTGTCCTCCACCTTCTTGTTTAGGGATTTGGTGAGGTTATTATACCAGCACTTCCCTGCATTGTTATCCAGGGGACAATATGTGGGTCATGCAGATACAATATTGTAGGTACAGTAGTGTGATTAGAAATAATTATAATAATGTTGACCAAAACTTAGAAAACTGACAAACTTTGATAGTTAATGGTCTTTGTACTTTGCACCATAGAGGTAAAGTCTATTGTTCAATAACAGTACAGATCAGAAATTTATAATGAATCTAAGTTTTATATACATACACCTTTCTGATTCTTCTATTTTTTTATTTTTTTTTATTTTTCATAGTATAAAGTTTGGAAAAGAAAAAGATTTGCTATTTGTTCAATACAAATTGTTTTAGAACCACTTGCCACCCTAAATGCAAGGTCCTCTACATCTCCCGTTACACTGCTTTAGTTTTCCATTTTAATTCCCATGGAAGAATTTGCTCCGTATTTCCATGATGAAACAATTCTGAGTTGTAGTAGCAAGGAAATACATGAAGCCAAAAGAAACACTTTTCTGTGTTTAGAACTGCTCCGTGTTATAGGTCTTAGATCGTTTACTCGTGCTTAAGGCCTGAGCAACCTCCCCAGCTCTTCTGAGATTTCCGTGCTAATTTTAAAGTTGGCTTTTAGCTGAAGCCGAGATGAAGACATAAAAGATTTCACTGGGGCTGCTGCACTCTGTCTTGTTCTTTTAAACTTCTCTTTGTCTGCCTGGGTAAGCCCAGCAGACCCTAGTTTGGAGGCAACAGGAACTCAAGGGAACTCTGGGTAACTGGCTTGCCCAATGAATTAATAAATGGGGGAAATGAAATATGAGGAGATGACATCAGGAAATTATTCCAGTAGACTTAGGAATCACTACTTCCACAAAAAAAAAAAAAATCTATTGAACTTGGAAACATACCTGAGTATTTTGAGATGCTTGTGTTTAGTCAAACATTTGTACCAAGGATTATGCTTTGTGAAGAAAGAGTCCTACGAATTTATATAAATTTTCCCTTTCCTGTAGCAGCTATCATCTCTGAAGCCATAAACTGAAAAGATATTGAGCCATGTTTATTACGCGGCTAAATTGAATGTTGGTAGAAGACACATAAGACAGAGGCATGACATGATTTCAACCACTATAGGCTGAACCACTTGCACTCAGACATCAATTAAAAGATGTAAGACACACTGTAACTTCTTTTCTGTTTTCCTTTCCTTTCCCTTCCTTTTCTTTTCTTTCCTTCCCTTTCTCTTCCTTTCCATTCCTTTCCCTTCCATTCCCTTCTGTTTCCTTTCCTTCTCTTGTCTTGTCTTTCTTTTCTTTTCTTTTCATACTGGATGCAGGCTCTAAAGAAAATGTCTGTCAGGTTGCTGGCTGACAATGGCACAACTGTCAAAGACTTCCTTGTCAAGACATGACAAAGAATATATTTTGGAGAAAAATCATTCATCAAAACACCAACCCAAACCAAAACAAAACAAAATAGTGTAACATTGGTTGAGAACAAACAGTAAGTTTATTCCAAGATTAGCACATTGTCATATTGAAAAGATTTAATTCTTTATTTAAAAAATCACAAAGCAAATAGAGATGTAAAAAGTTTTAATCAAGTCAAATGAGAAGTAGAGATTAAAAGAAATCATCCATGAGGAAGTTAAGTTATGGAACTTTGCAAACAAATATTTTAACTGTCTTTACTGTGCTCAACCAAATGGAAGCACCAACAGACAGTACTTACAGGAACAGAAGACTGATGTATGGATAAGTCAGTGCACAATAGTGAACCAGAAAACATGAAGTGAACCAAAATAAAAACTTTGATGTGGCTAAGTGAATAGTTATAATAAAACTTAACCTAAAGACCCTGGTACATTTTTCTAAGGAGAAAAATAATCTATCTGAAGATGAAACATTTGAGCAGCAAAAGGAAAAAGGAAACACAGAGCAAAGCTTGGCAGTTAAGGGAGATCTGGGCACACAAAGCAGCCCTTAGTTACTAAGCGAAACAAAAAA
>NW_004524660.1:6767641-6814200 GCF_000260255.1 Octodon degus | reverse complement strand
TATATATATTTTAAAAAATTAAAATCAAGGACTTTAACCTGTGGTGCATGGGATTTCTTCTTGTCAACTTGGTGAATTGTAATTCCTAATATTTATAACCTGCTTAGATGCTATATGGCTTGCAGAGTCTTGCCTTGCTTTTGCCTAATGTATTAATCTTTTTTTTTTTTTTTGTAATTAGTACAGGGTCTGTAGGGTGTGCAGGGTCTCATTACCTACATTGGCCCTGTAGTGATTCTCCTGTTTTCAGCCTCCGAGTGCTGGGATTACAGGCCAGTGCCACCACACCCAGTCTCCATCGCCCTCTCATTGCCCCCCAGGGGAGGGGCCGACACAGCATGCTGGGCATTGAACTCCAGCTACTGTGCTCTGCATAAGCAAGCACTTTAGTCTACTGTGCTATCAGGCTGGCCCTTTGTATATTAATCTTATTACCAAGACTTTGAGTCCCTATATACTCTTACACTTCTGTTTCATTTCAGTGTTTGTTTTGAGACAAGGTCTGTCCATGTAGCTCAGGCTGGCTGTGAACTCATGATGTGCCCCGGGCTTTCTTCAAACCCACAGCAATCCTAACTGAGCCTCTAAAGTGCTAGGATTGTAGGCATGCTCCACCAGGTGCAATTTAGGTATCTATTTCTGTGGATTGAATCGATTAATACAAAGTAGCAAGTGGGATGCTGTACAACTACCAAACACAGTAATTCTTGTTTTATTCTGAAGATCTTACTTTTGTATCCACGAAAGCCTGTCCAGGGAGAAATTCTTGGGTTGCCATACATCAACTAACATTCATTACCCAAACTATTGGAGCAGGGGCCTGCCCCTTGTGCTTGAAGACAAGTCCGTATTGATTTCACGTGAGGCCTCTGGTCAACCTTGGTAGCCTTTATTTTGGGGGGGACCTTGACTATACTCCTCATGACAGGAAGTGAAGAAAATCCATCCTGCACAGCTGGTCAAGTCCAAGAGGAGAAAATCCTTCCCCTCTCTTATTAGAGGCAGAGGGAAATTTGAATTATGTATTTCAGTTTAACTTCCTTGCTTAAAGCTACCAATTCCATTAGGTTGTTTATAATTACTCCACGGGTACTGGTAAAGTAAATCATATTAAATTTGTTTTATCTATTTTTTAATCTTCTACTCTTTCCATTTTTTTATTACAAAATTGTTGTTCTTTATTATTTTTTGTCACTTTTTTTGAAAAGACAGTCTTATCCTAAACACAACCAATTGCTCAGATCAGGAATAATCTCACTGAATATAGATACTGTCCAACAATTAGACTTGGGAGGGAAGAGAAACAGCTGACATTCTTGAAGGCCACTTTAAAAGTTTTTACTTACAATTGTAAAAACAGCCTTAGCAGGCTCTTGAAACATCAGGAAGTAAATCACTTGTAGAAGATACTTTCTTGCAGAGTACCCACCCTCGGTTTCACTGCATCTTTTCCATGGGGTCCCTGTTCTCGAAAATCTCCTTAATTTCTACATATGAATGTCTCCTGTCTCATGCTAAGGTGAATCAATGTATAAAATAATTATTTTAACTGGATCTTGGAAAGACTAGGTAGGAACTACCTAAGGGACAGATTTAGATTGTTCATTTATTATTGACAAGAACATTCCTCTGTCACCAGTTGGATGTCTACTTCCTGTTGATGATCATTTCTAGTTCAATACCATTGTTATCTGATATGAGACAAAATCTATTTTATTGTTTTACATTTTCTTTTTTTTTTTTGTATTTTAGGGAAGGGTCTACAGGGTGTACAGGGTCTCATTACTCACTACTAGATCAGACTCCTAGTGATCCACCTGTTTACAGCCTCCCAAGAGCTGGGATTATAGGCGCACACCACCATTCCCAGTCTCTGTCTCAGTTCTCATCTCAGTGCGCCTCTGGAGGTAGGGCTAGCACAGCATGCTTTACATTTTATAAGATGTACTTTATGGCCAAATGTATGATTTATTTTGGATAAAGTTCCATGGGCTGCTGAGAAATGTATATTTTGCAGTTAATTGAAACACTTCATAAACATCTATTAAATCTATTTGTCTATGGTATAATCTAACTCTGATATTTCTTTGTTCATTGGCATTTTGTTCAGTTGACCTGTCTTAAAATAAGGGTGTTAAACTCTCCAGCCATGATTGTATTGGTGTCCATGTGTCTTTCTATGTCCAGTAGTTCTTGTTCCTTTGAATTATGTGAGCTGATTTCAAGTTCTTTTGTATTTAATATTGTTGTCTCTTTTTGGGTGAGATATATATATATTCTAACCATGTGATCTGGGCTGGTCCTGAACTTACAAACTCACTATGTATTCCAGGCTGGCCTTGAAGTCTCAGCAATCCTGCTTCATCATCCTGAGTCCTGGGATTACAGGCACACACAGCCACATCTGACCAAATTATCCCTTTAACTAATGAGTGATGATCTTCTTTGTTTCTTCTGAGCAATTCAGGTGTGAAGACAAGTTTGTTGGAGAATACCTTGTGATTGTTTTCTAGCTCTGGATATAATGAGTATAATTTTTTAAACTTTCCTTTTAAACTGTGGAGGTGCTTTCGTGGTATGTTTCTTGCAGGTAATATATACTAGGTTTTGGATACAAAATATGTATTCTATTTACATTAATTGTAGTCTGTTTACATTACAAACTATGTACATTAGTTGTTATTTTTTACAGTTGCTCACAGATTCTTGTCATTATATTGTTTTTGCGGTGCTTGGAGTGTTTTCGTTTTCCTTGTGTTTAATTACTAAGATGTTTTGTTTCTTTTAGACTGTTGGGCTATATTTACTTTTGGTCCCCGTTTGGTATTTCTTTGAATATTTTCTCTAGGACTGGTTTAGTAGTAGGATTTTTTTGTCTTTATTATAAGTCCTTATTTCTTAATCACTTTTGAATAATAGCTTTGTGGGTCACGGTAATTTGGATTGGCAGTTGTTCTCTGTTATAGCTAAGGAAAGTTCACTCAAAGCCCCTGTAGTGTTGAACGTTTGCGTTGAGGAATTGGCTGACATTCTGATTAGCTCGCTTTTCGGCTAATATGATATAAGAAGTGGAGTGCTCTATAATTGCCGAAGGCACACATTTTCCTCTTTGTTCTTTATTTCTTGGAGTTTGACTCTAGCGTGCTCTTGCGGGGCTCTTTGCTGTTTGTGTTTCAGTGAGACTCTCAGTGCTTTCTGTATCGCCTATTTATCTTTTTCTCCAAATTTGTAAAAATTTTCTGTCACAATGTCAGTAAATAGTTTTTTTAAACCCTTAGCCTCTAACTTTACTTCTTCCTCAAAACTTCTGATTCTCAAGTTTTTGGTTTGAGGGTCATCTGGACTGTCCTTGAACATCTTTGATTGTCTCATTTTTTTCCAGGATTACTGACTAAATGTTAGAATATAGCAACTACATCTTTCAAATCCCAGGGTTCAATATTCTGAATATTCTTGTCTACTGCCAAAGCTACTGAGGTTTCATTTGGAGGATTTCTGCTGAGTTCCCCACAACTCCTGATTCTTTCACTTTAGCGGTCTTTCATTACAGGCGTATTGTCATGCTGAATTCATTCGGCTGTTTGTGGCATTTTTAAGCTTGTTGATTATCTTAGTGAGTGATTTATCCAGCTGCTTAGTTAAAGCTTCTTTAGATTCATCGCTAGAATAATAACAGATTCATTCTGCTAATTATTTGTTTCTTATCTCCTTATGAGTTGTGACTCTGCTTTAAATTCTCTGAGAACTCTGGACAACTATGGGCAAATAACTTAAATGCTGCATAACTGAAGCAGAAAACTATCCAGTGATACAAATACCTGCCAGCGACATATATGTACAAAGAGACCAAAGCTAATTATACTAAACAAAATACCAAGCGACAAATAGAAAGAGTGTAAGACAGAAAAATTTTAGGAAGTTCTCATGTGTGCACACATCTACACACACACACACACACACACACACACACACACACACACACCCTGCACAGAAGACAAAAACGGAAAGGACTGTCCTTCAGCGCACAGCTTCAAGACTGCTGTCTTCAGATTGCCCCTGGCCCCAGAGAGCGGGGAGTGGCTTCGCAGCCACCTCTTGTCTGGCTGCTTCTCCCTCCCACTGTCCCGGGCTGGCCCCTTCCTTGGCCTCTGCAAAGGACTTAGTGCTCTTTCCGGCTGGTCTCTGTCCAGGTCACAGGCTGCATATCTGCTGCAGACTGTGGCAGTCCTATCCAGTGACAACCACACGCAGTTCACGGTTGTGGTAGAATTCACCCAGTTATGGATCAGTTTCCCAAATCTCCCTCCAGGCAATGATTTCAGCAGCACCTGGCCTCGGGACGGGGCCAGCCCTAGCCTGAGCGGGTGTCCACTTTCTGTGCCTCTGATGCTCCCCCAAGCCACATGACTTGGTTTTCCAAATGAGTCTCAGCTTACCGTCCCCACTGCACTCAGGGCTGTGTGAGAGTCCTGGATAACTGAGGGCGGTTTCCTCTAGAAGAGTATTTCCTGGCTCTGGCTTGTCAGGAGTCACCCTCCGAGGGATCTGCCAAGGCCTGTAGGCCACAGAAAGAGAGATGGTACGCTAAAGTCCCGGGGCTCCTAGGGCGGAGCAGAGTGTGCTCAGCTAATACTTCAGCAAACTTATTGAAATAGAAAAAATAAGTTTAAAAATCTGGAAAATACTGTGGAAAATTTAGAACCAAGAGAAAGAATGAGACAAATATAAAAATCAATTTGTTGATAACCAACTCACTGTGTTGCTTTCAGGGACTCTTTTACCTTTATACCATGTTCAATTTATTTATTTTCTCTTTGCCCACTGAATTACCAACTAATCATTGAAAGTCAAAAGGACTAAAGAATAAGTGGTGGATTTGAGAGGAAAATGTATGTTTGCTTGCAGATAGATAATACTTTTACAAACATATTTACAAAATATCTGTTGAGACTTAACAAAATCCTACTATATTCTACCAGCTAAAAAGCATATGCTAAGAACATCTTAAAAGAATCAAAACGCTCTGGTTTGTGCCGTTCTTACCCCAAAGTTTGTGATGTGATTTATACTCTATTTGCCCCTAGGTCTTCAACAGCAGCAGTGGCAAAGCAAGCTGAGATACAGCAATTGAACATGCCTTTATATTGTATCATAAAGAATAAATGAAAACTACTCAACTATAACCAAATTGTTAGATGGAATAAGAAAGCCTAGAGAAATGGTTATTTAACTAATGGACCATTCAGCAAATTAGTACAAATTGACCATTTACTGAACTAACTGGCGAGAATGAACTCGGATCAATGAAACTTGCCCTGACAATCCTATAAACATAATCCCTTAACGGTTAAGTGGAAAAGAATTAATAGGGCTGTATAGCAGGATCATAAAAGCAGACGGCCAGTAAAATATGTGATAGCTTTCATAAACTCGTATTCACTTGAAGCAAGGAGGTAGAATTTAAACTGCCTGACCGAAAGAACTACAAAAAATGAAGTGGTAAGAATTTAGAAATTCTCAATACCAAACTGATACACAGATTTGTCAGCTTTGTCAAGGATTCAAAAGATTTAGTCACTTAAGTAAAACACAACTAAATATACATTTTAGAACCTTTTCATCACCAAAACACTACAAACTGAATATTGATAAACTGAAACCATGAAATTGTGAAGTAGATCAGAAAATAAAATGTCATTTAAATTACACCCGGAATTCTCTAAAAGAGACAAATTTAGTGGCGTTATTTTTACTTCTACTGTCACACAGTCCCTCCATAATTATTCAAGCTAAAGCAAAAATATTACTCCCCAGCTATTCTTACGCTGATATTTTATCAAATAAACATACATGAATCATTCCAGAGTGCGTTTACATAATAAATGAGAAGAGTTCCCGATGAATACATTGTCCTCTAGAGTTCCAAGTGTCTTTTTGCTCAGAGGAGCCACTAAGATGTCTCATGCTCCTCATATTAACTTGTTAGTGTCACCAAAGAAAGTAAATTGGACAAATACAGAAAAGAAACAACTTACATTTCGCATGTGAATTATTCTTGCCAAGAAAGCAAATCATAAAGTTTCTATTGGTTTGTAAGTAAATATATATAGAAAACACACACACACACACAAAGAAAACACATATGTGCTATCATATTAATCAGCTTAACAAATATTCTGCACCCATAAAATATTTCAGTTGTGACTAATTAAAAATTTAGACATCAGGAATCTTATTTTGGTCCACTCTTCTCACTGAAGAAACGTGAATTAAAAGTAAACAATGTACCCATCAATCATTTATCTTTCTTATTGATAAATTCTGCAGTCTCCCTCTCTTATGTGTGTGTTTTCTTTCACTGTTAACATGAGAACAGTGAAACATAAATAAGAATAAAAAATCATTTTCAATCAGTTTGAGTGAAATATTTAGTATAGATAAATTCATCATGTCTTGATTGATACTTTTAGTTAGAAATGTTTATGATATAGATGATTTGGGAAAAGTAACAGGAAACTTTTACCAGACTAATACAATTCATGGGGTTTGGAAATTAAACTCCACTTCATGTATATATATTTCTAAATACAGCAAAGAGGTTATATGTTACTCTATACATGATGTTATTTGTAACACAAATTTCTTCAAAACGTTGTCAGTCACCCTTGAGAATAATTGAAGCTGTGAAATTGAGACTGGATTAGAATCTCAGTTTTATCAGTGTCCATTTCTATTACTCTTGACCATAGTTTCTGAACTTTAATTTCTCCAGCAAGAATTTGGAACCAAAATATAACTTTCTTTAAATTTGCTTCATAGCTATGAATACTAAACTGTAAATAATACAGTGAAAGCAATCAGAAACAATATCATTACCCCCTATTCTTTTTTAATTTTTTGAGTCAGATTCTGGCTATGCAGCCCAGGCTGGCCTTACTCTTGTGGTGGTCTTCCTGCCTCAGCCTCCTGAGTGCTGGGATTACAGATGTGCCCACCACACCCAGGTCTCGGGGCTCTTGTCCTCTTGAGTACCCTAGTACCCCAGTGCAAAACTATTCTTGCTGGAGAAATTAAAGTTCAGAAACTATGGTCAAAACTATGGCTTGAAAACTTGACTTTATCTTTCATTCTCTGAGGGTCAGTTTGCAAGCTATCTCCTACATTGTGTATTTTATATTGGGGCTCTAATTTTGTAAGATCATCACCTCGTCTAGATATTAATCTTCTTTCCAAGGAGTAGCCAGAAAAATGTTTCCCATTGTCAGGCTATAACTTCACTGATATCTTTGCTGTGCAAAATCTTTTTAATTTGATAATCCCGTTTATTGATTCTTGGTCCCATTTCTGTGTAATTTCATTTGAGTTCTGAAAATCTTTTCCTATGCTTATGTGCTTAAGAGTTTAACCTTCTTTGTTTCCTACAGATTCAGGGTTCTGCTTTTATATCTAGGTCTTAATCAGCTCTGATTTGAGTTAGTAGAGAAATATGGGCCTAGATTCATCTTCCCACACATGATTAAATAGTTTTCTAGGCAACATTTGTTAATGAAGCTACATTTTCTCCAGCATATGCTTTGAGCCTCTTTGTCTAAAGTCAGATGGCTGAATGTATGCTTTTTCCTTCACTCTGAATGCTATTCCATTGATAAGCATGCCTCTTTATTGCCAGTGTGACAATGATTTTATTAAACTATCCTTATAGTATAAGCTGAAATTAGAAATTGTAATGCTTCTTACTTTGCTTTTGTTGCCCAGGATTGCTTTGGCTCTTACAGGTCTCACAAAAGCACACGTGTGTGTGTGTGTGTGTGTGTGTGTGTGTGTGCGTGAGTTCAATCGGCTCAGTTGATTTTCAAATTTTATTTATATTTGATGACCTAAATTTTTAGCTTCCAGTGGTGCTATATTTTAGATCTAAAATGATGCCCAGAAACTGTCATTTGGGCTTTTGGAAATGATTGGATTACGGATGTGCAACCCTTGTCAGTGCCGTAATGCTTTGATCACTCATGACTTCAGGTTCTATCAGCACGCGAGCGCCTCTGAAGATGGGCTGATGTCTCTGGGGAGCGGCTCTCCTAACCTGGTCCTCTCTTGTCTTTGTGCTTCCTGGCAGCCATCGTTTGATCAGCTTTCCTGTGCCAGGTCCTTGGGTTACTTTCTACTTTGGAGCTAGCCAACTGTGGAGTGAAGCCTCCGAAATTTTCATGCAAATAAACTTCTATCTTTTGTGAGTTTCTGGTACTTTTTCCTGAGGCCAGAAATGTGGCTAATAAACATGGTGGAGTGGAGACTCTTCCTAGCTTCTCTTAGCTCTTCTCCCTAAGCAGCGTCCTGGTCTAAGTACTCAGCACATTGATTAGTACTAACAGATATCTACCCCTAATAGTCCTTCATCTTACATAGCGTCAAAATGTCCTTTTATTTGTTATCACTATTCCCTAAGAACTTATTTTAAATAAATGAGGAAATTATTCACTTTATATATAAAATCTCTGAAATCATTTTGCATACATATCCTTTTTTCTACATGTTTCACTTTAGCATAGTTATGTATTTTCAACATTTTTTTAAAAAATTGTGCCAATTTTTTCTGTGTAAGAGAGTATCTGAATGATTTTTTTGTTTGAACATCTATTTCTAAACACATCTCTATTTCTCCTGTCAATTTTTCATCCCCTTACTCATTTGTACTATTTTCTCTTGCTGTGCAAGTCATGTGGCAGAGTGCACTGGCTCACAGCACACGTTCATCTCAGCTCCTGTAAGGCAGATGTCCCGGGATGGCTCACTTGGCTTCTGCCCAGCATCTTCCAAGGCCTGAGGCCAGGATGCGGGCTCAGCTACACCTTCACCTGGTGAGCTGACTCGTGTGTCTACAAGTTTTTTGCTGTTTTCATCAGGATTCTTTACCTTTTTATTGCATAGCTGAGGCTCTGTGCTTTTACTTGTGGGGGTCTAAGGCTGCCATAAAGGGACAAAAGCCATACAGAGTCCCCACCATGAAGTAGTCTCAGAGAATCTCACAGCATAAAAGCTTGCGACTTCTACCCTGAAAGCGGTGTCTGTATCCCACATGTGGCCAAATCCAACATGACAAATATACATAAGAGAGTGACATCCAGTTCTCCATAGTCCATCAACTAGAAGGAAGTCACAGATTTTATCTGCCCTCGGGAAGAAGCATGCATGTGAAGACACGACTCACCAAGTTTCGCCTCCCTACATGTCCACCTCCATATTTAATGGTTCTCTTCCTCCAGTCAATGATTGCAAGCCTTAATACCTTACTTATTCTAAACAGTTTTACTGAGGATCTTTTAGAAATGGCTTCAATATGCTTGCATGTTCATATGCGCTCTCCTTTTTACTTTTGACATTTTCTGGTTGAAAAGGTTATTATTTTGCAAGAATATGAATTTTATAAATTGTGCCAGAGAGTAATATGAAAAAATCTTTGTCCTCCTTTTTCCTTATCTTGTTGGTGGGTTTTCAATTGGTTCTTTCCAAATATTTTCCTGTCCTGTGGTTGTTCCAGGACTACCTTAACCCATTTGCCTCAGTACTGAGAGATTTTAGGGGCTCCTAAAATTGTTTAACATTATTATGACATCAGAAGAATATAAATTTAATAATAATGATAGTAAAATAGATCTAGCCAGGCATAACATCACCCAGCATAGCCGTCAGTCATTTATATGAATTGTGATATTTCTTAAGGAGAAATTTCTTCAAACAAAAAATGACTAGAGATGTGTGACAGGTGTGACGCTCTGTCACAGCTCAGGCAATTTTATGACCTCTTTACTTACTGGGTCCTGAGTCACGATTTCCATCATCAATGAAGAAATACAGTCCTGGTTGGCGGTCTCTCCTGGGGATAGTTTTGGTCTCTTCGTTGGTGTATATTGACTTGGTTTCATCTTCAGTGTCATTGGGTTTAAACTTTGATAACTATTTGTTCTCAGTTTCATTTTATTAGTTACTGTGGTTGCATTCTACATAATATATTTAAAGCTATTTTGCCTAGTAGTTTTTGAAATAAAAGAAACTGTGGGTGATCATGCTTGTGTTAACTCTATCATCTTGACCAATAATCTGCCTGAACTTTCTACTGTGCTAAGCAGTCTTATGTCAAAAAGGTTCAAAATCCCTTTTAAGATTTTAGAGACGTCCAACTTAGCAAAATAAATAAACGCTAAAAGGAAAACCAATGAGTCTTTTCAAGGGTCTTTTGCACAAATGAAAATAAATCTTGTGGCAATATGTCTCAAATGCACTTATTTTAAATGTGTGGTTAGTCGTTATGTCTTAAAAATCCTGTTTGAAAAGCACAGCTTAAGTTTCAGTTTGTTTAGACTGATAACAAACAAGTGAAATAACTTAAAATTGGTTGAATCTTATGATGAAAGTCAAATAAAGATGGCATACAATAAAAGTGGGTTGAGGTTTTGTTTAGTTGCTTAACCGCCATTATTTTCAAAAAAGCTTCTTACAGAAGGCTGTGCTTTAAATTCCAAGTGTTAATATTTAAATACTTTTTTCTAAATTGCATTCTTTGTATCATGTTAATAGACAATATAATGAAAATTGTGAAGGAATGTTCAAACTATGTCAAGCATTTAAATAAACACTAGGAAGTCATCACATTATAGTGTATTCAAAGTTTCCTCTTAAAAAAATTACTAGATAATCATGAAACTACATATAGTTATGATAAGTGTTTCTCTTGCTTGAAACTATATGTAATTCACTTATATAGTTAAAAAAAACCCGCTTACTTTGTTCCCTCATTGCTCCTTCCTGTGAGTCAGTGCGATTACAGATTGAGAGTCTACCGGCCCCTTACAATGTCCATGAAAAATGCACACATAAAAGAATCTCCGTGCTAACACCAGCCTTAAGCCATTCAGGGTGCCTAGACACAAGGCCTCTGGAACTTTCACCAGTTCCTTTTCAAAACTTTAGCAAAACACCTGAATGACCTTAGAGTTTCTTTTCTTCAGAGCCGTCACTTCAGAAAGCCTCAGGCTACAGTGCCGTTTCTTGCCTGCAGGAGCCCCAGGCTGCCTGCCCCATCTGAACTGCATTCACCTCCCCCCGCTTCTCCCAATTCCTCCATAGATTCTATCATGGTGTGCTAGAAGTTTAACTCCAGGTTAAGGTCACTCTTGACACTTTTAGCTTTCAGTTTCCTGTCCTTTCTTCTTCTTTTTAAATTTAGAAGGTAATATTTGAATTTGAAATTATTTTTTTCTTCTCTGATTCATCACTATACCTTGTAAAAATGATTTAATAACCCTAAGCCTTTTCTGTTGCTCTTTGTCTATGATTCTCTGTAGAGATATAACCCCGCATAGTCCACATAGTTCAGTCACCTTGAATTTTAGATCCTTTATTGTCCAATTGAGGAATAGAGCTTCAACAAATGAAATATATTAACACCATTTCTGTGACCTGACTTAGTTATTCAATTTTATATTTTATGTGTGATTATTGTTACCTATATTGAGTTAGAAAAATAAGTATAACTAACAAAAAGATCACAGAAGAATTTTATATAATAAAATGACAATAATTGAACTAATCTAGGAAAGTCAGTATTACTGGGGGATTCATGAGGCATATTGTACATTGATCATTTGTAGAAGGACTGATTACTTGACAAACAATGAAACTTACTGAACTTATTTTTTTAATTAGAAAAACAAATGTCATAAAAGAGCCTAAAACATTACATCCATGCACAGTAGTCATCACTTACCTTTTAGGAGCAAACTTTAAGATTTCACTGTTTCAGTAGATCAAAAGGAGAGAGCACATTACTGTATTCCAATTCATAAAGTTGGACAAACATAATAAAACATACTTGCAGAACTTATTCTGCATATATGAGTCAAGATCCATTCAAAGTTTATTTGATTCTCAGCTGAACTAATTAAAAGGGGTAGTAATGCAATCAATTGTAATTATGAACTTTTTAAATTATCAGAGTGATTCATTACAAAAAATGTACAAATTTCTAAAATTCAGTTTGTACCTAATGTTCTGTAAAGGAAGAAAAGACCAAAGACAAAATATTTGCTATCAATTTATTTATTTAACTCATCTGTAATAGGCATAAAAATAATTCAAGGTATTTATTCATCCATTAGGATTTAAAATAATATTCATGTTGTTATAGAAATTATATTTGTTGGGCCGGGGAGATGGCTTAGTAGAATAAGTGCTTCCCTGGCAAGTGCAAGTATCTGAATTCAATCCCCTGTTATGACAAAAAGAAAAAAAAAAGAAAAATTATATTTGTATGGTGAGCCAGCAGAATAAAAACATAAACAACATAATATGATGGAAATAAATACTGTTTAAAAAGAGAAGAAAGGGGCAGCGAGATAGCTCAGCCGACTAAGTGCCTGCTTAGGCATGTGCATGGAATGAGGTTCCATTCCTGGCACCACATGCAGTGCCAGCCCCATCACTGGCATGCAAGCTGGCCACTGAGACCAAGCATGGTGGTGCACGGCTATAATCCCAGCACTCGGGAGGCTGAGACAGGAGGATCGCTTTGAGTCCGAGCTGTGTGGTGAGACCCTGTACCAAATACATAAAATAAAAATAAATAAATTTAAAAATTAAAATTAAAAGAGAAGAAAATGAAAGTCAAACAAAGAGTTCAATAAGTGGAGGATGTTCACCTGGTGACAAGCTGTTAGGACAGAACAATCCAATTTTTTCACTCAGAACTGTCTTTAGAGAACAGAGGAGGGAGTCCTGTGTACTTTAAATTTTTAGGATGACTGCAGTGTGTGGCTGACCAGGATCTCGTGATTTAGAGGGCTTCGTGTACACTGCCATTTGTCAAGCGATTGGTACTGTCTGAGCTTCTCAATCCACAGGCTGTGCATGCTCACTTCAGGGCTCAGACAGGTGAGACATCTGAGACCTCTGTGGCTGATGACGTCCAGCCTCGCTGTTGTTCTTTTCACGGCGCAGATCGATCTGCCACAGTTTAATGACAATGTCATGTCCTACTAGAGAACAGTGCTATAGAAAAGTCAGAAACACACAACCTTAGACCAGTTTTTATTTCTGAAGTGGTTGAGCCCTCGAGAGCCAGAAGCAGGTTCTAGTGGGATGCAGTCTCCCACAGGGAGAGAAAAGACACAAAACAGCCAGCTTCCTGAAGTTTTATGAAAGGAAACTCATTTTTCAAACAATAGCCACCTTCTGTTTCATCCACACGCCCTGTAAAGCAAAGATGTCAACTTGAATGGTGAGTGCAGCATAGAATTGTTGCTTCTGAATAATTAGGCACATTTTATAACTTTTTGGTGAAAATGCCAGGAAATTTATTGGTATTTCTGGTAAATTACGCACATTGTACAATACTTTTTGTCATGAAAAGGTTAGGTAGTGGGTGCTTTGGGAGGTCAACAGCATGCTATGGGTATTTCTGTTACTTTTTATAGAAAAAACAGCCTGGACTTACACCCAGCTTGAGTCAGGAACACACCGAGTTCATAAGTCCTTTGAGTTCAAGGGTCCACTGTTGTCAGAGGTAGACAAGATTTAAATAAAATTATTGATAGTATTTTGAGACTTTTGCAGGGCACCAAATAATTAATGGCCGTGGCTTAGCTCAATAGCAGCAAAGGAACTGACGAGTTATCATACTTGAACTAAGTCTAAAATAACTTCCCAGCAAATGAATACGGAGCATGAATAGATTAATATAATTTCCTGAGAAACACAATGAAGAGAAAATTGGCACGAGCCTAATAAAGTACAATATATACCAACTGTATGTGTATGTTGCACAATCATTCAATTTTGTGTTAGATTTCTTGTCTCCGAGGCACACTGCTCAGGATCTGCAGTGAAGGGAAGTTTTAATTTGTCTCAGAGTTTCATGCTGTTCCCCCCACACTCCGCGGGCTACGAGGGAGAAATTCAGCGGATGACAGGTGAGAGCAAAGTTGCCTGCTGGTGGCCGCTGGGAGCAGAGCCGGAGAAGGCTGGGCGGCCCGGGGAACGTGTCTCCAGCTGTACCCAGGACTGCAGCACACACTCTTATGGCCACACCCCCATGTCCCAGACAGACCTAGAGGGGGTTAGTGTTCCCCTTGGGATTTTCTTTACTCATCAAGTGTACAATATAGAATTCTACACTTTAATTGTAAAAATAGACTATAACTCATATTAGACTATGACTATATGTATTAGACTATATGAAACTATAACATATATTAGACTATAACACATTTTAAAATTTTCAATTCTAACTCTCCAAGTGAATTTTATTTAAAATGCCAAAATACATTAATTTATTATTTACCAGTTTATGTCAAATCTGCAAGAGTTAGAAATTATAAAAGCCACTGACATTCATTTTTTATTCATTTATTTTTTCAGCTTTTTAAATGATAATTTTAGTTTTATAGAAAAATGATGTAGTTTGACAATTCCTATCTCACATTCACTTTTCTCTTACTAACATTTTGCATTAACACAGTACACTTGCCACAATTAAGTAATTAATATTGACACATATTATGCGGTACTTTATTGAGCTTACCTATTTTCTAGCTCCTGTATTTTCTTTCTCTGGAATCCTAAACAAGACACCCTAGTCCTTCAGTTGTTCTTTTCCTTCTGGTTTTCAGACTGGGGCAATTTTCTTTTTTTTTTTTTTTTTTACCATTTTGAGAACTTATTTTTTAATTTATAGGACATTTTGCAGGATATAATGACTATATTCGTTGTAAGGAGTATGGACATGGACATAACACATCTAAATTTATTTTATGACCCTTTTTCCTGTCTTCCCTCTTAACTGCATTTTCTTTTTTTTTTTTTTCATTGCAAACTTTATTGATCATTCACATATCTGTGTTTCCGCAATATCACAATTCGTGCATTTATACATATTTTTTTCAACAAATAATACACTGCATATATTTTTCTTAGTGGTTAATTGCTGTACAAGATGCAGACTTGTGATCCTACTTACAAACACCATTAGAAAAAATCATTCTATTCATTAAGAGAATGCAACTATATATCTATCCCAACCACTTTGAATACACAGATACAAAATGGACATTCATAGTTATACCCCAATTTTTTTTTAAGTTCCGTTGTTGAATATTATAGGTGTGTAAACTCAGCAAAATATTCTAAAAGAGTACAGAAGCCCATAATAGCATTGGGTCTTCTGTTTAATTGGCAATGTCAGAAATTATTGACCTGAGTCCCCCATAGCTCAACATAACAACATGGCTTTACTTCCTATATTTCATCTTCATACTTTTCTACTGGATGGTTAAGACCAAGGTAAAGCAGGACCTGTGCAACAAGAGTTCATACCATCTTTCTTCCAATTGCCATGACAATTGAGGACAGATGATAAGGTACTCTGTGAAATACCTTTCCATTGAAATTTATCTGAGTTTTTCACCTGTGTTCGGCCTAAGGCTACGGAATTTGGGAGGAAAACCACAGACATAAGTGACACGCTCATTGCTTAGTATTATGAGTGACTTGAACACCTGTAAGTCACTGAATGACTTCATGCAATTCATCATGCTGGATTTTGACTTGAACAGCTGGCGAAGGTAGTAACTGAGCTTTGCCTACCATAAATTCTCCTCCCTCTTTGTCTGAACAGAGTCCTTAAAAATACTCACTGTGTATGACCCATGCCTAAAAATAGAGAGCTATGTTTCCCTTTAAAGTAGGTGTATCTACAAAAACTATTTGAATTTTTTGTGAGAAAAATGCTCTCTTCTGTGCCACTGACTCACTTGTTCCCTCATTTGTACACAGCAGTTTAAATTCATGGCTATGTATTTCAATCTTTTAACTATAATCCTATACTGTATCACATTTCTGGGTGGGCAGGTCATTACACCTTTGGCTAGCGGTGCTCTTTCATTTGGTTCCTGGGCCTGTCCTATCTGTGTTCGCTTGCATGAAATAGTCTTATTTTCTGCCACTATAAAATGCTTCAGAATAATCTTGCTTCTTTTTTGCGTTACTAGTAAAATCAGTCACCAAAAGCTCTGAATTCTTTTACTGGACAAAAGCATTAGAAACTAGTTCGAAGGGCCAGCAAGATAGCTTAGCAGACTAAGCACCTGCTTAGGCAAGCGCAGAGACCGGGGTTCGATCCTTGGCATTGCATGCTGCACTGGCCCTGCCCCCCGGCATGCAGAGCCGGCCACCGAGATCGCGGTCATGGGGCAAACCTGTAATCCCCTGGGATCACTGCGAGTCTGAGCTGCTTAACGAGACCCTGTGCCAAATACGCAATAAAAAATAGAATTTATTTGTATGCTTATATCTCATTTTCTGTATTCATACATTATTCCATTTCTCTGTCAGCACAGATTTTCTATACATGAAAATACTATAGTAATGATAAGCATATGGGTGCCCAAATTCTGGTTTCTTTCCCCTTTATTTTATGTATTTGGCATGTGGTCTTGCTACGCAATTTGGACTCACTGTGATCCTCCTGTTTTCAGCCTCCCCAGTGCTGGGATTACAGACACACACCTTTTGCTTCATTTTAGATGAAAATTGTCTTAAATATACTTACTGTGAAATGTGAAGTTAGCTGTTTGTGTTCATATTTTCCATAAGTGGGAAAAGTCCCTTGTATTTCCAATAACTGCCTACGGAATCTCTCACAGTTTTTATCACAAATAGATGTTAAATTTTGGCACATCACTGGTGTCAGTTGATAAGATTGCAAGATTTTTTCATAAACTTATGGATATGTTGGATTACGTTGATTTACAAAACATTCATACCTGGAATAAATTCTTATCTTTTCTGATAATTGTTTTATTTTTATAATAATAAGGAAAATATATGTGAGACATTCTCAATAATTTAAAAATCTTATAATTTTATATAAAACTGCATTAGGTTTTATTTCAATGAATAATTCTAAGCCATTCTATTTAATATGTAGCTTTTTATTAATTCTAAAATGTTATATCCTCATCATTGAATGCCATTATTATAATAAATTTGATTAGGACAGCTGACAAATTTAGAATATTATTTTGTGAATAATAAGTATTATTTCTGTATTAACAATGTAATTTTAATCATAAATTTGTTATTACTATTTATTATATTTTAATGAATATGTATTTTATGCTTTGCATTAAAATGTGATTTTTGTATGTACTAGCTTTCCATGTATATATCTTTTTCAAGAAGAAATAGAATCTATTTAGTTACTTCCTTTACAGAAAATTACTATGTAGCTTATTTTTATTTCTAGAGTTTTCCTTTCCTATGACATTTTGGGAGTGAAATATAATAAAACATGACATATATCATCAATTTTTTTCTTTAATAATATTTACAACATTTTTCTGGATAATCAAGAAATGCAGAACAATTCAAACTAACAGTAGGAATTCTTAGTTTTGGCAAATCTATTGATTGCACAAACATTAAAATTATACCTCCTGTAGCAAATGCCAATGAAGGAGCTGTACATTAATCAGAGAATCAATACACGTTTCAATAAAAAGGCAGCATGTGACAGGCGGACGTTGTGGCTGTGGGCCAGAAGCGAGGCAACACAGGGAGTGACCTACTGATGTCACTTGGGCTGTTTGCGAATTGTGTAAGGAAATAGTACAAAGTGGAGCCAAAGTGTAAGAAGCCGGGCATTCTCCATTCGTTTAGTTTGTATTTCATGAGTAAAGGACCGTTTATTACTGCATTTCCTTTTACTTTTTCAAAATCTAAAACACCTTGTATTTCCTATTAGCACTCACATAGTTGTTCCAAACAAAAAATATATATCAATATCAATCCTAATACTTTTAAAACATATTTCTACTTTCCACGAATCCTGTTCATTTTATTTTTTAGAAAGTAGATTTTCTAGAAATGCAGGTCTCAGAATATGTGTTTAAGTTGCTGAAAACTACTTTATAGGACAGAGCAGAATTAAAAATATGTAAAAAACTGAAGTCACAGGAATCCATGAAAATAGTATAAAAGGATCATCACCTGATCCAATCCAAGAAACCTCACATTTATCTTTCTAATATACATCAATGTACAAATAAATTACTTTTCTATTTACTCAGCTTTACATAAATAAAGAGAGAATTGAAATTTTGGTCATCCATTGCTTATCGTTGTTTACAAATCATTTGCTTAATGTTTATGTCACTTAAGAACATGCTTAAGTACCAGGGATATAGCTCAGTAGCTTAAAAATCTTCCTGGCAAGCTCAAGGTCTTGAATTTGATCCTCAATGCAAAAAAAAAAAAAAAAAACAAAAACAAAAAAAAAACAAAAAACAGAACATGCTTAAGAGTTAAAACAGTACAAATTATAATAGAATTATGCATTAGGTCTTGATAATAGGAAATGTCAAAGACAGTATATGCACACACACATAAATGTATATATATGGAAAAATTCAATATTTCTTTAAATTCCAATGAATATTTACAAAATAGTGAGAAATTCACATTTGCCGAAAACTTTGTTTCAGGTGGTACATTTTGTTTTCTTTTTTAAAGTTATTATATATTTATTTATTTGGTACAGTGTCTCACTACACCTCGCAGACTTGCAGGAATCCTCCTGTCTCAGCCTCCCCAGCGATGGAATTACGAACATGGGCCCCTGCGCATGGTTTCAGGGCTGGCATGGCAGGCCCGTCTGCAAGGCGTGTGGTGCTGGAGCTCGAACCTGGTTCTTGTGCTCACCAAGCAGGTGCTTAGCAGCTGAGCTGTCTCCCCAGGTCTCAGGTATTTCAGATTGTCCTCATTTACTTTCTGAGTAAGATGAACAATCAATTGAGAACAATACATACTTGCATTTTGTTTTTCAGCTGATGTTTACAAATTGCTATGCTACAAATAAAAATGATAATATAGAAAATATTTAAAATTAATATTACACTAAAGATAATCTAATGTAAGTTTTATTACTGAAAGCTTTCACTTATTAGCAGAATTCATAAATTGTTCCATCCAGAGGAATACTTTCCAATTCTGCACATTTTATGCAGCACATTGCTAAAAAAAAAGTGTGAATTCATTGTATTTTATCCACCTACTTAAAGAAAAATGAAGACGATTAAAGACTTCTTAGCACTGACGTGGGCCTCAGCTCTGTTAGTATTGCTTATGCTGTGTTTCACTCGTTCTTCACCTTAAAGCAGTCTCGAGCTTACTGGACCATTTCGTGTGCAGTTCCTTGTGTTTATGAGCACATTTTCTTTTCACACAAATGCTTTACAATTTAAAGATCATAGATTATGGATGATTCAGATTAAGTAATGGAAATGTTTTTAATAAATTCTCATTATTAATTTAAAAAATGACATTTATCAGACTGTACCCGTAGAGTAGATAAATTTAGTACATTTTATTAGGTGCAACATGTAATAACTGAACTTGGAAAGCAACTTTAGTCACTTTAATTTATTACAAATAGCTAAGAACCTTCTGAAAAGTCTAATGTATTAGAAATCCTAGTAGCAGTCAGTAGGATTTAAAGGAATACTGAATATGCTCACTTGATTAAAAAATATTCTTTCTCAATAATTTAATAGTACAATTAAGTGATTTTATATATATTTTACATATATATATATATATATATATATATATATATATATATATATATATATGGAAAAGTTCAATATTTGTTTAAATTCCAGTGAGTATTTACAAAATAGTGAGAAATTAACATTTGCTGAAAATTTTGTTTCAGATAGTACCTTTTGTTTTCTTTTTAAAAGTTGTTATTTATTTATTTATTTATTTATTTATTTGGTACAGGGTCTCGCTACACCTCACAGATTCATAGAAATCCTCCTGCCTCAGCCTCCCCAGCGATGGAATTATAAACATGGGCCACCACGTGCGGTTTCAGGAATATACAGAAATACTGAATATGCTCATTTGATTCAAAAATATTCTTTCTCAATAATTTAAAAGCATAATAAATTACATATTTTTTACTTTAATTGTAAAATTTAAGGAGTCTGATGAAGTTCGTCATCAAAAATATCAATGGCACATCAGCAGTGTCTTCAGAGTTTTCTTTAAACTTTAAAGACACATTCAGTGTGGACAAATACGGCAAAAAGTACAATAGGAGATGTGTGTGGAAGTAGGTGTTTTTAAAGTAAGTTTTGACTACGTGAAACAGTTGAAGAAAAAATAGCGGTAAAATAATTTAAAATGAATTTTAAATGACTGTTAATTTTACCTTCAGTAGAAAGATACCATTAGGTTAAAGCTGTGAGGAAAAGATATTCTGGAGTTAAATATTCATTATTCTGGAATTGCTTTCAGTCTGCATTACCAGCATTACTGTTTTCTGTGACCACGCTAGCCGGTCAAACCAGCCGTAATTAGGTTTCTTAAGGTATATATTCAACACGTATTGTGCTCTGTTGATTCTGCCAGGCACACAAGCTGCCAGCAAATGATTTAGCATTCACTAAGCGAGAATAGTTCACTGTGCTAATTCCCTTTGCCAAAGAGTGTAACGATGTAATTTTTTTCCTTTGGAGAATCTTTAATTCAAGCAGTGTTGTTCTGTCAAGCAGTTATAGCATGCGTAGAATTTGCAGTTGATTTGATATATTGATTAATACCACAAGCAATCAAAATCAACTGCAAAAATGGTCGAGTGTGTGAGTCACTAAAATGTGTAATTTCATAAAGACCTATTTGGAAGCCAGAGATCAAACCTTAATGCTTACATAAATTATGTAAACAGCGTGATCTCAAATTGTTTACTTTATCTGTGTTATAAAACTTTGCATTTGCAAGTTAATTTGCAAATACTATCTATTACATTCAAATGTAAGAGCATCTACTCCATTATCTACGTAACTGTGGAGCTTGAGGACAGACATGCTCTCTGCTAACAGTAAATACGGCGCATCGGGTCACTGATGTCCGTGTGACTGGACTCTCACACTCCAGGCTGGCTCTGTCTTACTAACTGCTCTGCCCTGCAGGTATTTCTTGATTACCCAGATTCCCATAGCACAGCAGACGCTTGGGCCATCGAGTAGAATATCTAAATGGCTAACTTTTCTACTTGACATAAAGTGGTAGAGGCCAGACGTGGGACTTATCCCTGGAAAAATCGAGCCTTACCAGTCGCATGTGAGCTTGACTTATCTCTAGTCCTCTTTCCTGGTAATACAACGAAAGTCATCCACCAAGTTAATGATGTTTATCCACACCCAGCAGCATAAAAACCTATTACAGAAAACTCCATGTCATACAGCAAGTGAGACTAGTACTGCTGTCTGAGTTGGCACAGAATTAAACCACCCTCCAGGATGCTCCTGAGTTCTGCTATGTTAGGATAATGTATATCAGCTTCTCAACTCCCCATTCTTATTTCCTTTCAGAGTGGGCTGCAGAGTACTTATAGTTTATAATCAGTAGATTATGTGATTATGAGTGAAAAGAGACTATTTTTGAAAGTTTGTCTTGGGATGTTCATTTCCTGGTCACCTCTATTGTGCTAGGCCTCTGCTGTCCAGTAGAGCATTCTTAGTTAAGTGGCTACTAATACTTGAAATGTGGCTAGCTCAGGTTGAGACATGGGGATTTTGAAGACTCAGAACAAAATATTAAACCATCTCAACACTAATTTTTAAATTGATCACACATTGAAATATTTTCAATATACCAGATTAAATGCATTTCTAAAATAGACAATATAGTTCATTCTAAAACTTTTACTTCTGTATTGTGCAGTACTAGAGAGTGAACCAAGGTTTTTTTGCCCTGAGGTACATCAAGTCATGTTGATGCGCTTTTGGAGACAAGGTCTCACTAAAGTGCTCAAATAAGATCTGAACTCATGATCCTCCTGCATCAGCCTCAAACAGTGCCTAAATGGTAGAAGGGTTTTTTTTTTTTTTTTTGGTATTTTTACACAATGGAGTATTATTCAGCTATTAAGAATGATAAACTGCAAGGCTTTATATTGAAGTGGATGCCACTTGAACATATAAGTGAAATAAACCAGACACACATGTGTAAATATCGTATAGTCTCCCTTGTATAAGAACTCCAAAGAAGAAAAACAAATAGAAAGACAGAGTGGGCTGCAGAGTTCTTTCATTAGCTGAGTATCTATAAGTATTTTCCTGATATTTCTATGAAGCATCTCTTCACTACCATGGAGTCAAAACACTTGCCTGCCAATTTACCTATGTCACTTATTGTCTCAGTTACTTTTCACTCCTTGCTGGGACAAAATTCCAGCACCCAAAATAAAGGAAGGAAAGTTTTATTTAGCTCTCAGTTAGTGGAGGTTTCAGTCCATACTCCACTGGCTCTAAAGCAGACAGCAGCAGTTCCTGGCTGCAGGAAAAAAAAAAAAAAAAATGAAGAGCAAAGCAGGAGCAGCAGCTGCGGCGTCCAGCAGGCCTCTCTCTGCCTTCATTGACTGCGAAAACGGGCGCTCCACAGCGAGGATCGGAACTCCTCCCCAGTGGCGAGGCTGCGTGACAGCTCCTCTGAACTGTCACGGCTGAGCAGGGGCGCTGCGCAGATCAGAACTCCTCCCAGGACACGGGGTGCAGAAGCCCTCCTCCAGTCCTTTCCGTACCTTTTTGCCCCGAGTCACTCTGGGTGCGTCCTCTCTGCCCTAGGGCTGCTTCCCCACTCCCCAGGGTGTAGTGGGGTTCCAGGGTGTGGGGATCCGCAAGCCATCCAGCCAGGCTGCAGACGGCTCAAGTAGACACAAGGTATCAAGCACCGCGGTTATTAAGAACACTTGATAATCGATTTTCTTTAGCTTCTTCGACTAAATGATTTCATATTGCTTTGCACTGCAGTGTGTCCCAAGCTCTGGCCCCTGTTAATGGAAGACAACTGTCCCCCAACAAGGGGAGCGGAAGGGGTTAGGATGACGCCGGAGCTTTGCAAGTGTTGTAACACTTTATTCCTGCTTTTGCTGCACTGCGATACGTAGTGAAGGAATCCAGAGGGTGGCTTTCTGAAAATAAATTGTTGCTTCTGGGGATGTTGGGGGACAATGAGGACACCCGAGTATGTTGCTCCTCTCAGGTTTCCTCTATCACCTCATTTTAGTTGCTGTCACTGGAGAAAAAGCTGCTTTATAAAGACAGGCTTATTAGAAATGGGAGCACTTTTCAGGGCTTTTAGGGTAACCTGAAGAGAGTCCACCTTGACGTCAGGCTGAGCACGTGGACATGTACAGTTGTGTCACACTTTCTTTCTTTTCTTTTCTTACTTTAAGGAAAGGTCTACAGTGTGTTCAGGGTCTCACTGCGTCGATCGGACTAATGGCGATTCTCCTGTTTACAGCCTCTCAAGAGCTGGGATTACAGGCGCTGACCACCACGCCCAGTCTCAATTGCCATCTCAGCACGCCCAGGGGCGGGGCCGGCACAGCAGGCCGAGAATCGAACCCGCCGCCCTGCGCCTGCTTGCAGGCGCTTTAATCCGCTGAGCTATTTGGCCGGCCCACACTTGCTTTCAAGGCCGTCATCTTTCGCACCACCAGGCTGTCGGTCCTGGTCTAGCAGGTCCATAGCTGACTCGCCTGATTTATGCACGACTGAATCACATACGTATTTCTTCTCACTTTTGGACTCTTGTGGCTGGGAAGAGATGCTCAAAGTGCTTTGAAAGCTGAGAGAGACCATAAAGCACCGGCTGGGAGAGGAGACGGTAGCTCAGTCTCCCTCAGAATCTCAGCTAATGCTTCGTGCATGCGGTCCTAGTTCATGTCTTCCTTTTGGAGACAAAATACCCAACTCCTACAAGTCAAAGGAAGAACAGTTTACTTGACTCACGGTTTGTGGTGCTTCTAGGACCTGCTCAGCTGGGTTCAAGGCAGGGAGGCCTGGCAGAGGCCTACAAGTAAGCTGGCTTCAACAGAGTGTATGGTGTAGGGGCAGAGTAGGAAATCTCTCATGGTATGGCAACTAGAAAGCAGCAGTCAGGAGATGGGGGGGGGAGAGAGAGAGAGACAGAGAGACACAGAGAGAGAGAGACAGAGAAAGACAGACAGAGAGACAGAGAGACAGACAGAGAGAAAGAGAGAGAGACAGAGACAGAGACACAGAGAGAGAGAGACAGAGAAAGACAGACAGACAGAGAGAGAGACAGAGAGAGACAGAGACAGAGAAAGACAGAGAGAGAGAAAGAGAGAGACAGAGAGACAGAGAGACAGAGAGAGAAAGAGACAGAGACAGAGACACAGAGAGAGACAGAGACAGAGAGAGACAGAAAGAGACAGAGACAGAGAGAGACAGAGACACAGAGAGAGACAGAGAGAGACAGAGACACAGAGAGTTACAGAGACAGACAGAGAGAGTACAGAGAGCACAGCCCCAGTAATTACCAGCCCTACATGACACATTCACCTCCCAAACCTCCACCTAGGAGTGCATGGGGCTTTGGTAACAATGCTTGGAAATAAGCTACAGGACATGTCTAAGCTTCAGTTACCATCACCACGATTGCAGTTTGGGTTTCAGTGTAGCCACATTATCTGCCAGTTTGAATATAGTTGTCATTCTGCCTTCAATAGCAAATTGAGTTCACTCAGCAGGTTAAGTATGTCACCCTGGTAAGCAAGCTTTACGTCTGATTCTTTGTTGCAGAAATGTGCTACCAACAGTGACTGTCTGACTAAGAGAAAAAATTTTAATGGTACTCATATATGAAAGAATCTGGCCAGTGGGCTGTGTATATGAGCCATCTTGCGTTTGTGTTAGGAAGATGTGCATTCGGAGCACCCATCTCCTGACAGAGCTGTGTGGACAGAAGTGTGTTAGGAATCTCTATGGTGATGTGGTAGATAGTTTTAACCACATCCTACAAAAGCATTGTCAAGTTCAGGTGACATTGGTCAGGTAGTTTGCTTTCTCTTATAAATGACACAGTGTGTAGACTTCTATCCAGAACCTCTTTGTATCAAGTACGAAGAGCAGAAACCTGCATGCTCACGGGACTCACTCTGGCACAAAAGGACAAAAGGACAAATATAATTACTAAATAGTCACTCAAGAACTGAACAGTCCTGCAGCTCCGCTGTCAGCTGGCAGCAAAGTGCGTACAGCAAACCCTCACGCACACATTCCTACGTGCCCACGAAACAAGCGTTGCTGCCCGTTGAGAACATTCATAGACTCAACAAACTGGATTGATCATTGGTCTGCTCTAAAGTTGTGCCTCAAAAGAAAAGAAAATGAAGTTGTCCCTCTGTGTCCTGTGTAATACACCAGTCATCAAGCCACGACACCAGGGAAAGGGGGAGCATATGCTCCATTTGCAGGGGTAGCCTCTCATAAACATTCACCGTAAATATCCTGAACTGCAGGCAGGATCATTGCTTCATTAATAACATATGGTTGCTTAGCTTTAGCAATTCAGTTAGCCCCAAAGAACGATGCTGCCAGCAGCATTAGCCTCCAATAACTGCTTCTCTTCGTGTTTATTGTCTTGTTTAAAAGCTCCGAAATCTTACGTTTTAATGCAGGATGCTTTGCTTCTATGTCATGAAAGTTTTGAAGGCTTTGTGGCAAGAGCGGGTAGCGGCTCATCACGCATTACTTACAGCAGGCTGTAGGAATGTGAATCACCTTTTCCAACAAATCTGCAATATGTGGGCCACTGGCATTTTATTTTAAATTCTTTCTTCCTTTTTTTTTTTTTATTTCACCCATTTTAAAATCTTCTGCTGTCTCGGCATTGTTCTTTCCCTGTTTCCAAAGAAACGCTCCAGTTATATTTGATTTGTCCTCATTCTGGCTAGGTTTATCTTTGCAGCTCACCAGAATTTTGACAGAAAGAATTATACAATACAGAAAATAGGCACGAACTTATGTGGTAAATAAAACAATGGGGGGCTATCAGTAGGCTAAAATGAGTGTCGATTCCTGACTAATAGCCTGCTACTAAATGCAGCAGTACAAGTGAACACAGACATTCACCTGCCATGAAAAAGGTTTCCATAGGGCTGGCCAAATAGCTCAGCGGATTAAAGCGTCTGCCAGCAGGCTCAGGGCCCGGGGTTCGATCTCGGGCCTGCCGTGCCGGTCCTGCCCCCAGGGCACGCTGAGATAGCAATTGAGACTGGGCGTGATGACGTGCGTGTGTAATCCCAGCTCTTGGGAGGCTGTAAACAGGAGGATCACTGTAAGTCTGATGTAGCAGTGAGACCTTGAACACCCCGTAGGCCCTTCCCTAAACTAGGAGAGAGAGAGAGAGAGAGAGAGAGAGAGAGAGAGAGAGAGAGAGAGAGAGAGGCTTCCATCAGATGCAAGTTCAGTGTAGCTTACTATTCAGTGAAAGTGACTTGATACGAATCTGCAGGCTATTGTTTAGGGCCGCTACACATCTAAACTGCTCTGCTAATGCTGTATCCACTCTCCCGACCAGCATCACGCCTCAGCTCCACTTGAGAGCATCAGTCATTGGATTCTCGTAAGGAGCACATATCCCAGATCCCTCACGTGTACAATAAGCCCAAGCGTTCACGTTTCTGTCAGAGTCAAGTATCACTGCTGAATGGACAGAAACTAGATCTCAGGCTGTAGTGTGAGAGATGAGTAGTGGCTGTAGAGAAAAATAAGACTATATAAGCCCTTGTGCCGCTCACCTCTCCGAGTGTCCTTCTTCCTAACAGGATACAGACTCATACGGGTCCATTCCCCGCGATTGGCACTTCAGGAACACAGAGCTATGTGCCACATGCTAGTGGCTGAAGGGTCTATGTAAATTATTTGTAATTATTGTGTGGGGGAAATTTTTCTCTTCTAGCCTCTTCATCTACTTTTGCAATCATTATGTAAGTTATTTGCACTTCTGCTGCACAAGTTATACAATTGTTTGAGATAGTTGTTGATTGATAGAACTGACATAACTAGTAAGTTGACATCATTAATGAAGGTCAAGTGCTTTACATCATAGTATTCACCTCCCACACCCAAATAAACCATAGAGACATACAAGTGAGACAAATGACTAGAGCACAGTTATAACACAAGTCATCTGCTCCACCACAAAACTTGCTTTTCTAAATTTAGGTAGTTACTCAAACAAATACACCCTGATACAAAACTTTGTCAGCCCTAGACTGTCTTTTCTCTTCATGTCCAATGTTATATTTGTGTGAAAAATAATCCAAAGAATGGACAAACAGAAAGGTAAATTACAAAATTAAAGATATATAATACTCAAGAACAATCTATTAGATTCAGTATAAAAATTTATGTTGTCAAGATACTAAAAATGATCTTTTTAATATATTTGATCCCATAATTTTTAAATTAATTTCATTGTAGACTTCGAACTGAGGGTTATAGATGCACCAACATCTGCAAACCAATCTTTATGTATCTGGGAATTAAGCCATTCTGATTAGAGATACTGTCAGGAGTTTTTTCAAGTCTTTAGAGCTGAAAGCGAAAAAGAGAGAGTGACATCACCGCAGAATTATGAGATTTTTTTGAAATTGATCCTATAAGCAGCAGAGGAGAAAGAAGGGTGCAGTGGAAAATAAGTGAAGTCATTAAGTTTTTAGATTTTCACTTAGAGTCAATCCTCCGCTGGAATTTTCAGTGATCCAATAAGATTCCAAATTACTTACTACAGTTTATGTCAGATCTTATGGATTAGATACCAAAAACTAATTCCCCAATGCAAATATTACTGTAACTTTGAAGTGAAAGGGAGAAATCGTTTTTTTTTTTTTTTTTTTTTTTTTTTTTTTTTTTTTGAACTCAGGACCTTATGCTTGCCAGGCAAGTGCTTTTTTTTTTGTCCTAACTTACATGTGATAGGAGATTTAACAAGTAGAATGATTTTTATAGGACAATCAAAAGTTTCAGTATCTTAGAGGAAAAACAATGAAACAAAGTAAAATAAATAAGAAAAAAGTGTGTTCCACATATGCAACTGTGAGAATAGGATTAGAGATTATCCTCAAGTGAAATTAAGAGGACTCTTCATTATTTGTATTTTATTCTTTCTATTATTCCTGTGTTTCAATTTCTCTTAACCTGTCTTTGTAAACTGAACTATAAATATGACCACCAAAGGCTTCCCAGATTGCATTTCTCTGGTTACTTTGTTGGAAAGGAGTACCTTTTCTTTCAGTTTAAATTTGAAAGTAATTGATAAGAACCCTGACTAGCCTTTTTCTGATCTTATGGCTGCTCATGCATGAAGACATTTCACGCAAGCTAATTTGCAGACTACTGATACTCTGTAGTTGAAATTTGCACAGAATAATTCCTAAGAAGAAAGATTTTACTGTGAAACTGTAGAAGAATTTAAAATGATGATGAAATAAATGTTTAATCATGTAGTTTTAGGTTTTAAGATCTTTCTAACTCGATATAATATTTCATTAATAATCAAAGAAAATGAATAGCTCTCCAGGACTGTAAATTACCAGGATAATTATCAACATCAAATTTATAATTTTAAGAGAGATCTAAGTTAATAAACGTGACATAAAATACATATAAGGTGTTTTAATTTTATCTTAAATTCATTGTTAGAAATCTAAAGGACTTCTTAGTCTCATTTTACTATTCAAAAATTATAATACAATCATCCATTAAATAATTATAGTCACAAATTTTTTGGCATATAAATAACTTCTTTAAATGTTCAACTGGTAATAGTAATAACAGTTCCTTAAGTACGTCTTTTCAAATCTTATTTTATCTAAATTTTGTAAGAAACAGCTTGAAATCGCATTAGTTATTATATATGTAAATAATTTCCTGTCAATGTCTGTGATAATTTTGAGGAATGCTTTATATTTCCCCATAGGGAAAAAAAACTATTATACAGAGACATTTGAGATATTTTTCAAACCTTTTTCCTTTGTATTTTTTATACAGCCAATTTTGTCAGAATGTAGTATAAGAATTTGAATGATTTAGTCATATACTGCAATTCAGTTGAACTACTTGTTCTCTACAGGGATATTAAAAAAATTTGCTGTGTGACTAGCACTTTATCTTTTTCTCCATTTTCCCTTTTTTTCCAGTGATTCTTTCGTGCTATAACTCATTAGTGATGATTATTACTTTGAGTTAGCAACTTTTGGTTAATAAATTCTCTTAAAAAAAGGTTTATTTATGTATTTATTTGGCACAGGGTCTTGCTAAGCAGCTTGATTAACACTGATCCTTTGCCTCAGCCTCCCCAGCGCTGGGATTACAGGAGTGCAACCCCACTCCGAGTTTTAGTGGCCAGCGTGGTGCAGGACCAGCATGGTATGTGGTATCGTGGATCAAACCCAGGTCCGTGTGCTTGTCAGGCAAGCGTTTAGACAATGAAGCTATCTCCCCAGCCCTATTGTGTTCTTTTTTGCCTAAAGAGAAAGCAAGTGTTTAATATGCCATAAATTATTAGAACACTACATCTATAACAAGTATTAAAAGTATTATTCTGTTAAAAAGATAGTGTTGTAGATATGAAACATAACATATTTTAGAAACCCGTAGCTAACACATTTGAAAACAACACTGAAATTATAAAGTATGTCTTCTCTAACAGATGTCTTCCTTCATCAGATTTTCTTTGGATTTGGCAGTATTTAAAGAGCAGAAGTATAAAACTAATGCACAGTGTCTGAAACAATTTATAGCCTGCTGCATTTCACAGCCTCAGATTAACAGAACATGATTCCTAATAATTTGATGTTTTCTATTAAATTTTATTCCCCCATTTAGAAATTAGATATATGAACAGGAAATTAAGACAGTGCATTTAAATACTTTAAATTACACGTGTCAAGTCTTCCCTTTATATGTAGTTTATGAAAATTTAGCATACTATAGTGGTTCATAAATATTAAACTAATTGAATTACATTTGATGAGATTTACTTACTTAAAGAGACTGCATATTCACTATATACCAATTACAGTGGTATCTTGATTCACAAAACTTTTGTTTGCTAACAATTTCATTCACAAACAGAAGTTTTTGTTTTACAAATTTTTGTTTTTATTTGTGAACTTTACATGGAGGACGAGTGCCGCTGCAGCCATACTTCCTGCACAGACATGAACTGGCCATCTCTTCCAGAATCATAAATCCAATTAAGTTCATCAGCCAAGTTCCATTGTGCATCGTTATTTTAAACCATAACTTTGGAGACTGTGAATAACGTTTGGCGACACAGCGACTGCCTGGCAATCGAGAGGTCTTGAGCTGTATTGAGTATAAAATATAAGATAAAATAAAATAAAATGCTATAACCTTAGTTATACCCAAAATACAGAAATTAAAGCAACACAGAGAAGGTTACAAGAATTCAGTACAAACAATACATAACTATTTGTGTAATGATTGTTAGATTTGTTAACATACAGCATTTCTCTTGGTAGAAAATATTTTATTACCATGACAAGGAATTTTGAAATACAAAGTGAAGCATCTTATACAACAGCACAGGATGAATTTAAAAAGCAAATCTTGAGTAAAAGGGAGTCTTTGTAACACACATAATTAAGAAGTCATTGAAACCTCTTTTTCCATTTAAATAAAAAAGCAGGTGGAAAAAAGAGAAAGCTAAATAAATGTCTTAATCTTGAAAATTGGAATTTATTATGTCAAATTTATTGACTCTGTACCAGCACAAATAGTATAATTTATAAATCTCTAAAAAGGCAATATGTGCTTGGGATCTGGTTTAGTTTTTGAGCATGGAGGAATCGGTAGAGAATGCGTAGTACAATTTCTAGATGATTGTGAGTCCTACTTCATTCTTGTTGTATAATTTTCTTTTTCTTTTCGAAGAGTAAAAGCAAGAGCAAGAAAATCAAAAGCAAAGACAGAAACAGGGTAACATATAACTATACATATGTTACATATTTTCCAAACAAGAATAGCTCATTAAAAGTAATTGATATGCTATCTATTGTTATCGTCAAGTCTGCTGCTCAGATGAACAGATACGGTTACGCAAGATGGGACATATGATTGAATAATACCACATGCTTTCAAGAAGTCTTAAACTTTTGTTTTTCTCTCTCATTTTCTTTTATTACCTTCTTTAAAAATTGCTTTAAAGACAGTATAGTACTTATTGATATGACATTAGGAGCAGCACACATTTAAAAGAACATAATGACAGGGATTTCAAGCATGGTTTTAGCATTGCATATTTCTCTCCTCAATGCAGCTGCTTGGTTCACAGATATGAGCATATAGAGTTAGTCAGGGTGAGAATTCTACCCATTAACTGCTATTTTCAAAAACCCACTGGAAATACTCATGATCATCACCTTATTCAGCTTACATATAAATGTATGGGTTTGTCACGACCTTATTTATTAACTTTTCTCCTTTCTTTATGTTGTTTAATCCTTAATTTCTCTTTCTTCCTATTTAACTATGTAATACCTTTCAGTTTTTAATTCTTCTTTTGAGTTTTTATTCTAAGGAGACAGTACAATATTTACACATGTGGCTCTGGCTTATTTAACTTATGAGTATAGTTTCAAGTTGCATCCACTTACCTAAAAGTTTTCATGTCTGTCTTTCTTTATAGCTGAGTAATACTCCATTGCATAAAAACACCACATCTTTTTCACCCATTCATCAGATGATGGGCATTTTGGTCATTTCAAAGATATGGCTATCACAAATTGTGCTGCTATAAACACAGGGGCACATATATCACTATGGTATGATGTTTTCAGTTCTTTTGGGAAAATTCCCAGAAGGGAGATAGCTGGCTTGAATGGGATTTCCAGTCCTAGTTTTTTGAGCAGCCTCCACACTGGTTTCCATAATGGTTGCACCACTCTTCATTCCCACCAGCAGTGGAGAAGAGTTCCTTTCTCCCCACAGTATCTCCAACATTTGTTGTTGTTTGATTTCTTTATGATAGTCATTTTTTCTGGGGTGAGATAGTATCCCAATGGTGTTTTAATTTGCATTTCACAAATGGCTATTGATGTGGGGCATTTTTGACATATTTATTTGCCTCTTGTATTTCTCCCTTTGAGAAGTGTGTATTCCGTTCAGATGCCCATTTTTGGACTGGGTGTTTAAATTTGGGGGCCAGTATGTTTTTTAGTTCTTTATAAATTCTAGAGAGCAGACCTTTGTCTGAGTGATTATTAGTTAAGATTTTTTTCCAAATTTTTAGGTTGCCTTTTCACTCTATTGGTAATTTCCTTTGATATGCAGAAACTTCTCAGTAAGAGGAGGTCTAAGTTGTTAATTCTTTCAAGTATTTCCCATGCAGTTTGATTTTTGTTCATGAAATGTTTGCCTACCCCTATGTCTTCAAGATTTCCACCTACTTTCTCATCCAGGAGATTTAGTGTTTCTGTTTTAATGCTTAGATTTTTACTGCATTTTGTCTTTAGTTTAGTGCATGGGAATAGACCTGGGTCAAGTTCTGGTTTTCAGCATGTAGAGAGCAAGTTTCTTGGGCATTGTTTGTTAAAGGGGCCATCTTTCTTCCAGTGAACATGTTTGGCCCCTTTGTCAAAGATGAGATGGCTGAGTGTATTTTTAGTTTTATCTGCATCTTCTAATCTAGTTCACTGATCCTCAAGTCTATATTTTTTGCCAATACCATGCTGATTTTACCACAGTAGCTTTAAAGTATAGTTTAAAGTCAGGGATTGTACTGCCTCCTGCCTTGCTTTTGTTGCCCAGGATTGCCTTTGTTATTCTAGGTTTTTTTCTGGTTCCAAATAAATTTTAGGAATGATTTCTCTAGATATGTGAGGTATGTTGGTGGTGTTTTGATAGGGGTTGCATTAAATCTGTACAACAATTTTGAAAGTATGGCCACCTTCACAATGTTTGTTCTTCCCACCCAGCAGCAAGGAACATTTTTCCATTTTCTAAAATCTTCGATCTCTTTTCAAAGTACTGTGATATTCATTGAATACATATTTTACTTCTTTATTTAAATTAATTCCTAAGTATTTCATTTTTTGCAATGCTATTGTAAAGGGTAATGTTTCTCTAATTTCTCTTTCAGTGTGTTTGTTATACAGATAGAGGAATGCTATTGTCTTTGGGTATTGACTTGGTATCCTGTGATGCTACTGAATTTGTTTATTAATTCTTGTAACTTCTTGGTGGAGCTTTTTGGGTCTTCCAACTAGAGTATCATGCCATCTTCAAATAACAATAGCTTAACTTCTTCTTTACCTATTCTTATCCCTTTTATTTGTCTCACTTATCTAATGGCTCTGGCTAATGATTCAGAACTATATTGAATACGAGTGGTGATAGAGGATGTCTCTGTCTTGTACCAGATTTGAGATAAAATGATTTCAGTTTTTCCCCATTTAGAATTATGTTAGCAGTTGGATTGTCATAGATGGTTTTTACCAGATTGAGGTAGAGGCCATCAATTTCAATTTTCTGAAGGATTTTGACGATGAATGAGTGTTGAATTTTGTCACAAGCCTTTTCTGCATCAATTCAGATGATCATATGCTCTTTGGATTTGGCTCTATTAGAATAGTGTATTACATTCACATATTTGAGTACGTTGAACCATCCTTAAATCCCTGAGATGAACACCACTTGGTCATGGTGTACAATTTTCTTAACGTTTTACTATATTCTATTTGCTAGTATTTTGTTTAGGATTGTTGCATCTATGTTCCTGTGCGAGTTTGGCCTCTGGTGCTCTTTTTAAGTTGAATCTCTCCCTGGTTTTGGTATCAGTGTGACACTTGCCTCCAGGAATGACTTTGGGAGTACCGCTTCCTTTTCAATGTCATTTAATAGTGTGAGGAATATTGGCATTAAATATTCTCTAAATTTCTTACAGAATTCAGCTGTGAATCCATGAGGTCCTGAGCTTTTCTGTGTCAGTACGTTTTTTTCTTTAATCACATTTTCAATTTGATTTGCTGATATTGGGTTACTGAGAGTTCTTAGATCTTCTTGATACAGTTTTGATAATTTGAACCTTTCTAGGAATCTGTCCATTTCTTCTGTGTCTTTGATTCTGTGTGACTAAATATTTTAAATGTAGCTATTGATGATATTCTGAATTTCCACAGAAATGATAATTGTGTGATAAAAGTGTGATAATTTTGCACTTGTCATTCCTTATTGCTTGAATTGAGTTTTTTGTTTACTCTTTTTGATGAGGTCAGCTAGAGGTTATCAAATCTTTCAAAGAATCAGTGTTCTGATTCGTTAATTCCTTGTGTTATTTTCTTTGTCTCAATTGCATTAATTTCTGCTCTAATCTTTATAATCTCTTCCTGTCTTTGGGCTTTGGGCTTGCTTTGTTCTTCTTTTTCTAGATGCTTGAGTTGTAACATTAGAGTATTTATTTGTTCTTGCTCTGTTTTCGTAATGTGTGTGTTCACTGCAATAATTTTTCCTCTAAGAACTGCTTTCATTGTATCCTACATATTCAGATGAATTGCATTATCAGAATTGTATAAAACTGGATTTTCATTAAATTGTACATAGTGTTCAATTTCCTGTTTAATTTTGTTTGTAACATTTTGGTTGCTGAGGAAGGTGTTATTTAATTTCCATGTGTTTATGGAGTTTTTGTGGTTTCTTTTGTCATTTATTTCCAGTTTTATTGCACTGTGGTCAGATCATATGCATGGGATAATTTCCGTTTTCTTTCATGTTCTTAAGCATGATCTATGGACTAGTACATGGCCTATTTTAGAAAATGTCCCATGTGCAGCTGAAAAGAATGTGTACTCAGATGTGTTTGGGTAGAATATTCTGTATATGTCCACTAAGTCCATTTGCTTAAAATTCTGATTCAGTTTTGCTACACCTTTCCTAATTTTTTTGTCTGTTTGACGTACCCTTTTGGGATAAAATGTGTTAAATTCTTCTGTAAGATTGTGGTATTAGATATTGGATATTTTTATGTCCATTAAGATTTGTCTTATACAGTTGAGTGCTCCCATCTTTGGTGTGTACATAACTCTTCCTCTTATATTTTTCCCCTAACCAGTATGTAGTGGCCTTCTTTATTTCATTTGATCCTCCTTGGTTTGAAATTGAGACTGTCTGAGAAGAGGATTGATATCTCTGCTTTTTTCTGAGGTGCTGGGACATGTAGTATTGTAGTATTGTAGTATTTCCATCCTTTGACTTTCAGCCTATGAATCTTTATGAGTTAAGTGTTTTTCTTTTATACAGTATATTGTTGGATTTTGCTTCCTTACCCACTCTACCAGTCTATTTCTTTTAATTGGAGAATTGAGTCCATTTACATTGATGGTTATAACTGACATGTATTGACTTACATTTCACATGCTATTTTCCTGATGTTGGTTGCCTACTTTTCTCCTGTGTTTAAACATTTACACTATGTTTTGGGTTCTTTCCACTCTCATTCATGGAGATCTGGTCATTTTGGTCCCTCTCTATAACATCTTTTAGTAGTCTGTGTAGAATTGCCTTTGTCATCATGAAATTCTTTAGTTGTTCTTTGGCATGGGAGTATTTCACTTCCCCATTAAACTTGAAAGAGAGTTTTGCAGGATATATCAGTTTGGGTTGGAATTTGTTTTCTTGCAAGACTTGCAGTACTTTGCTCCATGCTCTTCTTGAGTTAATGGTTTCTGGAGAGATATTTGCAGGTATTCTGATGTTTCTTTTTTAAAAAAATATGGTCTGTTTCTTTTCTCTAGTGGCTTTTAGTACATTGTTCTTGCTCTAAATATCTGGGATCCTGATTATTATATGTAGGTAGGTGGTTTTAATTGGGTTGATGCTATTTGGAATTCTATATGCTTTGGTTACCTGAATGTCAGACTGTTTCCTCATATTTGGTAAGATTTCTGCTATTACTTCTGCCCATATTCTTTTTATGTCATTTGTATTGACTCCTTCTTTCTCAGTGACTCATATTAGCCTCATGTTTTTCACCTTTACATGGTCTTGCAGATGTTGAATTATTTTTTCCTGCATCCTAGTTGTCTTTAAGATATATTTTCTTATCTTTTCGTTAGCTGCAATGATGTCTTCAAGGTCTGAAAGTCTATCTTCACTTTCATTCAAATGGTTTTGACACCTTATGATTGAGATTTTAATTTTCTGTATATCTCTTTGAATCTGTTTCATGCATTCTATTTCTTCTCTATATTGTCCATTCAAGAACTCCATTTTTCTGTTCTCCCCTATTTTTATCAATTGTTGTCTTCTTTAGAAGCACTTTGCAATTCTTTCATTATAGTTATCATTTCTTTTTTTACTTCAGGGATTATTTCTGATCTGATTGCCTCCATTCCTTTCTGTAGTTGTTTTTATAGCTCACATGCTATTATTTCAGAGATTTCAGGAATGTGGCTTCCAATGTGCTCTATACTAGTGTCTCCTGCATTTGTTCTGGGTGGGCTCCAGGCCTGGAAATGTGTTTTGCTTTTTCTCTTTGTCATTTTGTACAGCACTGTCCTCTGAGCTTTGGTGTAGAGCTTTGGTTCAGGAATTACCTTAGCACTTACTGATATTATTAGCCAAGGGAGATTATGTGATTCAGGCAGCTGAGTTTTGTACTTACAGTACCACAATTAGCAACACTAATAATGGGTAGTTTGATTCAGCAACTGAAAATCTTTTGCAACCAATGGGCTTGTATTTTAGACCAGAAAAGCAAGCACTATGACTGTATAACTAAGCAGATATTATATTGAGATATTGTATCTAAATTAATTCCCCTGGCCTCTTTCTGATCACTTCCCCTTCATGTACCTGGAGTCTTCCAGGCAGACTCTTTTACCCTCGTGACCTCTTGTCCCCTCTCTTAATCGAGAGAGAGGATACTCTCATAGATCCAGGTATAGCAGTGTATCTCAGCTTACCAAGTCTGGGTCTACCAAGTTTAAACTTGTCCAGCTTGACCTGCCTTGGGTCTGGGCTGATGTGCTCAGCTTTTTCCTATGGTAGCCCATGGAGGTCAACGCACTGTGCCCTTTTGGCAAGCTGTGATCCTCCTGAATTAGCTGGCTAGATCTTTCCCTTAGCCTCTCTGCTAGGAGTTCAGCCACAGGGTTCCACACCAAGCCTGACTGCAGGATGGAGAGAGGTTTGGCAGTCTGTGGGTCCCACTCACCACACCTGGACACTCCCTACTTCATTCTTGTCTCATTTAAGACCTCCATTTGCCTAAGTAGGTGATAAAACCAGAAGTTATTTTTTACATTGGCCTTGCTCAGCTTTGGGACACATCCTACTTCCCACCACCTACAACTGTGGGGAATATAGTGATTGTGTTCATAGTTATGTTCAGGGAACTTAAAAAAGTAGGCTACTGTAGAATGAAAGAATGAAGTGTTCTGTAAAACTGAAATTCTTTGTCTTCATTTAGGAATGTCTTGAGTTCTAGAAGATATTTGAGTCAAAGAACTATGCCAAGAAGTCACATTTATGTACCTTCTCTGGAAGAACAGCGATCCTGACATCTTGATTTCAGACTGATAGTTTCCAAACCTGAGATACTACACATCTCCTGTTTTTGACTCTACAATGTTATTAGGATTTACTATGGACAGATAATCTAACCAAAATGAAACCGGATACCTCATGAATCTTCATGCAAACCACAAATATAAGCTGGTGTGCAAACTAAAACCAAGATCAAAACAAGGCAAAGACACTTCTAATGTGCTAAATCACCATTAATTTCAAAGAGCACCAGTAGAGTCTTTGGGCAGGTGTCTTAGTTACTCTTCTCTCCTTGCTGGGACAAGTACCCGACACTCAAAATGAAGGAAGGAAAGGTTTATTTAGCTCAAAGTTACTGGAGGTTTCAGTCCATACTGAGCTGGGTCCAACACAGAGCAGCACATAGCAGAGAGCAACCTTTCATGGCGGTGGCAAAGAGCAAGAGTGCAAGGAAGGGGTAGGAGCAGCTGAAGCAGCTAGCTTCTCTTCCCACCTTACATTGTAATGCAAATTACCTGCCCCAAGGTAGGGGAAGTACTCACACCTATGGGTACTTCCCAGTACTTACTCAGCTATGGGTAATCCCAGCAGTACTAAGACCCATAATCCCAGCCTTGGATCACACATAATCCCAGTGGATCATGAGTTGACGCCAACTCTAGAAGTCCTCACCCCATGACTGCATGAGGCTTTGGGGGGACAACTAGACACAAACCATAACAGCAGGCCAATTTCAAAATGGCAGCAGAGTTTGACAAGGTTTTGCTTAGGAGTCCACGTGCAAATGAGCACAGGATCAAAGCAAGGTTGGCACTGCATGGCCCCTACAACTCTCCAGATTAATAAACCAAAGACTTTCATACAGAAAAAGTGATACTGGCAGAATAATGTCAGCACAAAGACACCATAATAGGGAATTTGGAAAGAGAACATCTGAATGAAATTTATGAGATACAGGGTGAGCTCTAAGGAGAACAGGCCATATTCATCAACTATTTTTGAAGCTAGTAAAAATGAAAATTCTAAATTTATGATATTAACAAAGCTTCCCTATGATGCTTCCACCCCCAGGGCTATCTGAGACAGCGATTGAGACTGGGTGGTTGAAAACAGGAGAATCACTATGAGTCTGATCTATGCAGTGAGACCCTGTAGAACCTGTCCTAAATACAGAAGGGAAAAAAAAAAAAGAAATGAAAAAGAAAAAGAAAAAAAGCTCCCCTAGTTCTTTAATTATAAAAATAGTGAGAAACCCTTTTTACTAAATCGAAACAACAAGACCACTGTAGCAAAGAAGAGTATTGGATTCTCGGAAGAGCTTTATCAGAAAAAGGCTGATTATGATTTGTTTATAAAAGCTGGGTATGGTGATGCACCCCTGTTATGCCAGCACTTGGGAGGTTGAGGCATGTAGATTGTCGTGAGTTCAAGGGCAGCCTGGACTACAGAGTGAGTCATTATCTCAAACAAACAAACAAAAAAACAAACAATGGAGTTTTTCTTCCCTTCAATAAAGTCTTACATAAAATTGTTTACACAGTGAATACCTGCCCAAATAAGATGTACAGAAATAAAGAACTTTGTCTTTTGTCATCTAGTCATGTAGTTCTATTGATAATGCTTAATGCAGTTTCATTAGGTGGCAACAAACCACATAGAACTTCAATTTTTCATTGCTACATAAAATAACTGGTTACTTTTAATTTAAAATATTATGACAAAATAACACAATTTAAAACTGGGCAAAGGATTTGAAGAGTCATTTCTTCAATATGTACAAGTATTTGTCAAAGAGTAGAAAAATGCACCATATCAATATCCATCTCTGAATTACTAACCAAAATCACATTTCATTTCACAACTCTGAGCTTGACAAAAATCCAAAAATAAATGCTGGCCACCAAGATTATTGCAACTTTGTTATCTTCTTAAACTCTGATAAGATACTAAAAAGATGAGCCACATGGAAAAACAATTTGACACTTTTTCAAAATGGTGTAGAGATGTCATGTGACTTGAATTCTATTCCTAAGTATGCCTGGTATACTTCAAGAGGAATGAGGGGTCAGGAGATGGCTCAGTGGAATAAGTGCTTCCCTGGCAAGCACAAAGGCCTGAGTTCAATCCCCAGTTCTGAAAAAAAAAATTGCAAACAAAAAAGAGGAATGAAAAGGTAGATGACATAAAAATTTATAAATCAATGTTTACGACACCATCATTCATGATAGCTGAAAACTGGAAGTACTTAAATTCCATCGATTATGATTAAACTATCTCACACATAATTCAAATATTGTACATATGAAAACAAAGCAATATCATAACAGATTTTGCTTTCTTATTTTTAAAATATTTATTAACTAAAGTACTACTATTATTTTTGAAATGTAAGCTTCTTATATACAGGTTAAAATTTACAGAAGTATGCATTCTATAATTTTAATCATTTTAAATTTTAATAACAATGTAAATGTAAAATTAATTTCTTTCTCCATAGACCATCTTAAAATATTTAATTTTTATTCCTACATCAAGAAATTGTATAAGAAATCTTATAGAATTTGTGTATTTACTTCATTTTATTTAGCCTATTTCTTCAAAATTACAGCGAATTAAGCATATCTCTTGTTTGTTGAACAAACAATTTCACGGATTCTAAATGATATACTCAGGTAAACAATATTAACACTCATTTCCTATTAATTTACTTTAACATTAATGTTACAGCCACAGGTCATTGAGATTTGTGGGTTGGTTTTCAAATAAATGGAATTAATAGACATGACTCATTCATTAATTTCATGTATATAATTTTTTGACACTTTTAGTGAACATTAAAAATTTAAGTTCTTCTATGTAAAAGTTACATTATGAATAAGTCAATATTCTGATTTCTCTGAAAGTATTCTAAAATATTCAATGTTTTAATAAAATCATTGTCTTACATTTTATTAGTCTCCTTAATTTGTTATTTGATTATATAAATGGTATGACTTCTTCTTGTTTCTTAACTAAATATGTAAACTTTATATTTACTTACATAACATTATATAACACTATCCTACATTTTTGTGTCAGATATAATCTATTTTAGAATGACAAAACTTGAAATCCAGTCAAATTTTTAGTTTCTCTAATACTTAAGAGCATTTTTAGTCCCTGGACTAGAAAACTTACTTCTGTTTTCAAAGAGCCAGTGTCATAAGTTTGGATTTTGCTGCATTCTGATCCTAAGTACCAATTAGCACATTTTGTGGCTGTACTTGGATGTTCTCCAAGTTTATTGCCGAGCTGGGATGCTTTGTAATTCCTTTATTTAAAGAAGATGCATCAAGCCCTTGCTGCTGGGAGGTTTTCTGTTATCAACCTGTGGAACTGCCGAGTATATTCAGCAGATGTCAACACTGCAGATTTTTCATTAGTTGCAGAGGATTTGTATGCTTTCCTCATAATTCCTAGAATCATGGTCATGCTTTGCCAGGCCTGTAGGGCAGCATTTAAATCAGACAGAAATGACCCCAGGGAAACTGACAAGCAAGGCCAGGAATATGTTATCCCTGCATTCTCTCAGAGCAACTTGACCGAAAAGAGGGATACAAAATAAAAAAGAAGAAAGAGAGAGATGAGGGGGGAGGAGAGAGGGACAAAGAAAGGAAAGAAGGAAGAAACAAAGAAAAGAAGGAAAGAAGAAGGAAGGAGGTGGCTTGAGTTATTTCCTGAAGATATCTCTCCTGCACACTCAACTGCCCCACTGGGTGGGGGGATGCTAAAATATATGTGTGAATCGCTGGGATAATTCATCTCAAGGTTTGGTTTGAAAAATCGTAGGAAACTTCCAGAAAGTAGGAGGCAAACATTAGAATTAGCTGAAAGGATAAAAGGGAACAGAATAAAATGAATCATGTTTGCAAGTAAACATTACAGAAGCAAAGCCCCTTCATTTAACAAGGGGGAATTGTGCTCCGAAATGCAATGCGACAGGGTCCGCCTGCAGCCCTGCTCCGCCCCTTCCCAGCTGTGACAACACCGGCGGGGTCTTCTCCTCTAATGACTATTCACATAGGTCTTCCAAAAACTGGACTGGACGTGGCCTGGCAAAGCAGCGCTGCTTGTTAAGAATAAAGTACAAATTAATTCAGATGTTTGCCTGCCTGTACTTTGCTTTGGCGGAGGTGAACAGATCCATTTTTAAAAGATTAGCAATTATTAGCAGACAAGACAATATGAACCTACAGCATATCTACTGCACTATTCACTTGTTTATTTGAAAGAGAAAGAACAAAATATAAAACAGAACTCCAATGCGCTATCTAAGAGAATGTTTAGCTGATGCCTTTTGAGAGTTGGCACTTCAGTTCAGATCTGAAGAGTGAAAACTGCCACATCGGTAGGATACAGATGCACGTGTGACTCAAAGTTCTATGAAAACCTTTAGCATAGTTCCTGGTGTAAGATCCAAAATAAATGTGGGCTTATTACTATTTTTATAAGTGTTACAACATCCTGGATTTATTTTTATATCTTAGCAGAAAACATACGTAGAGAATTTCTTAGGATGTTTATTTTCCTTCATTTGGTTGACTATGCAGTGTTGAAGTGCTTAAATTCTTGCATTTAAAATGTAAAGAAAATCTCCAGCCCCTTCATATTATACTGGAACATCTTATGGGGTACATTTATGTACCATGTAAAAACCTTATTATACATCTCATATATTAGGAAGCAGGTTTCTAAAGTCAAATGGAATTGAAATGATAAAAAGGATCTTCTTCCAGGCCGGGGAGATGGCTCCATAGAATAAGCACTTCCCTGGCAAGCACAAGGGCCTGAGTTCAGTCCCTGGTTCTGCCAAGAAAAAAAAGAAAGAAAGAAAGAAAGAAAGAAAGAAAGAAAGAAAGAAAGAAAGAAAGAAAGAAAGAACAAACGAAAGAAAGAAAGAAAGAAAGAACAAACGAAAGAAGGAACAGAAGGAAGGAAGGAAGGAAGGAAGGAAGGAAGGAAGGAAGGAAGGAAGGAAGGAAGGATCTTCTTCAGTTCCTTGACACTCCTTTCACTCCTTTCATAGAGTAATTACCTCTCTTTATTAATGAATGAAGCATTTAAGTTGCTGTGAACTTTTTTCTATGTTCCATTTTCATCCTAAATAAGCATACAGCTTGCTCTAGCTGAGAAACATGTGTTGTTATTAAACACTTCACAGTAAATAATGAATATGTTTCTCCTTGCCCTAGTCTTATGACAACATAGAACTGATGAGAGAAGGCTCAGCTAAAGGTCCTGCCTACGTGAAGGAAGGACTTTCTCCATGTGTGCAAGAATGGAGGGCCAGTGCGCACATCCTGGGCCACTCTGAACTCTTTCCAATCTTTTGACTTGATGTATCTACGCTGCACCCTGACATTCCAGGGTACTTGTTGTTTTCCAATGTAGGCATGACTTCTAGAATTATAAATAGGTGTGATTTTACAGTGCAACCTGAAATTTTATATAAATGCATTACTTAACTACTTGTACCAAATAGTCCAAAAAAGCTTGCTGTCATTAATCAGGCGTTAATTTGATCTCATAATGCAAATGGTGCCTCTATGCCTTAGTCTTAATATCACAAACCTAAAGTGAAAATTTATCAACAAAAAATCATTCACTGAATTACACTACGTAGTTATTGGCCAGTGGCTAGGATGGTGATTGTTTTTACAGTATGTGGAAGAGGCAAATGTCTCCTGTCACAGATGCCATGAATTCATTTCCACCAAAACATGGGATTTTACAAATAATTTTGCTTTGGGTTGCATATTATTTTTCTAAAATCACCACTCTTTCAATTCACTAAGATGTCTCTATTAGCCTTAATTAAAGTTCTATCATGTTCTCCACAAATTATGACATATTTTTGGGCCAGGCATGGTGGTGCACACCTGAAATCCCAGCACTGAGAAGGAGGAGACAGGAAGGTTACTGCAGATCCTAGACCAGCCTGGGATAGAGGGAGCGACCTCAAGGCCAACCTGAAGAACATGCGAAGGCCTGTTGATGAAAAGAAAGTTGCATTATTTTAATTTATGTTCAATCTAACATTTCTTGTTTTTTAAATTCTGGCTATAATTTTAAATTACGTCTGTGAATTTTTACTTGTTAAGCATTCCTATTTATCTCTACATGAGGGTTATTTTACTAATATGCACACATATTGCTTTGATAAAATTAAAAGTAACTTTGAAGATACAAGTAGGTCGTCTCTCCATGTGATCAAATGTTTCACAGGTACAACGCCCACAGCTCTCAGGATGGAGCCCGAATCTGTGTTTGCTTCCTCTTTGTCCTAGTATCTGGATGGCTTTTGGTTTTATTTTCTGAATTTGTAGTGTTTTTCTAACATTAAAAGTAATCAATTATGCATTAAATAATATGGCTCGAATTATAATATATATATACATATATAGCTTTAATATAAGTTATGACACTTTTGTTTTCAAGGTTAATTGCTTCCATTAATCTAGCTGACCTGGTGCAAAACAGAAATTCAAATATGGAGACCTCGAGACTACTGTAAATATTCCTTTTCTATAATGAGACATGTCCTCCTGTACTGCCCTAGAAATTCTTACTGCTTCAAAGTTGGACACTTTTTTTTTGTTTTTTAAAAATTAATTTTATTTTATTTTGAAAACTCAAAATCAAAAGTAAGTACAAATTAAAAAGTTAATAACATGTTTTTCTTTGTCTTTTAGACATTATACATTTCAAAAATAATAAACTTAACTATATACTGATATATTGGCAAGTGAAAAATTTCCCATTAAAATAGACACATACATGTACGCATGCATATGTACATACAAATGTAGCAATATAATACTTTACATACAGGCTGTATTCAAACCATACAGGTGGGATAATGACTTTAAATAGTTATCTAAATATTCTTTGACTGTGTAAAACATTCTTCACAAAGCATAACCATTCATGAAATGGCATAGAGTTCAAATGTTGAGCGCATAATTACAGCACTATTGACAAGCGATTTCGTCAGCGTGTATTTGTGCCACCACTCATCTTATCCTTTGAATTTTCAAACAGGAGTGCAGTGTATTAAATCTCAAAGGAGCATAAATAGAACTCCGTTACTCTCTATGGCGAGACACAACTGGGATACGGGTAAAGAAAATGTGAAGCCATGACTTGCAAACACAGAGGCAAACACACCGTGAGTGCAGACTTTATTGTACCTACCTATTTGGGGCCACAGCACAATTTTCTGAAATAAATGATTTTATTTACATGAAACACCTCACTTGAAATAAAATAGCATAATATATTTTGGCCTATATCTGATACTGTAAAAGCAATTGTCATCCTGAAAGTTCAAAAACTTCTGTTCCAATAAGTAGAATAGAATAATTTATCAATACTAAAGGAGAAAAAAATATGGAAACAATTTGGTTTGCATAATTTTATCTACATTCTAAAATTACATTATAAAACCTACATGGTCAGATAGACTTAGTTAATAGAGTACAGAACTGATATATAGTTTGTATTAATGAGCTATACCAAATGTGACATTTTATATTACCATAAGATAGAGGTGGTACATGCTACTAGGAAAATGAATTATTTTTTATGGAGAAAATATAAATAAATATATTCTCATACTTAATTACAAACTCAGTGAAATTGTCCAATGTAAATGAACATATTTAGTATGAAAACAAGTTGTTTTTTTATGTATTTGGTACAGGGTCTCACTACACAGCTCAGACCTGTACTGATGCTCCTGTTTTCAGTTGCCCAAGTGTGGAGACTGCAGGCGTGTGCCACCAACTCTGGTCTCCGTGGCCGACTCAGCGTGCCCAGCGCCAGGGCTGGTGCAGCATGTGGTGCTGGGGATCGACCCTGGTCCCTGTGCTTGCCTAAGTAGACGCTTAGTCTGCTGAGATACCTCGCTGGCCCTGAAAAACACATTTACAACATTTTATTTTTTTTTCCTTTTTATTTTATTGTTATTATCATTATTTTTTCATCAGTACCAGGGGACTGAATTCAGGACCTTGGGCTTGCCAGGCAGGAGCTTATGCCGCTGAGCTATCTTCCTGGGTCTTGAAACATTTTTCAAAGTATCAACATATTTGATTTCATATTAACCAAGTAATTTACAAATAAGATATAAGTACAGTAGAGCAAACCCATAAGATACAATGTTGCTTTAATTTATGAATTTAATTTTCAAATTCCATACACTAAGAGATACCAAAATAAATGTTTCAAATAACAGTTGCAAATGTACAAATAAAGAATATATCTTAACATATAAGAATCATTAAAGTTTATTAGTAAGTATAATGAAAAACTTTTATAACTTAACATACATAAAGACACATGATTGGAGAAAGGAGCTAAGAAGCCTGACAATACCTTCTCAGAAGGAGCCGCTCACCTGAAGCAATGTGTCCAAGAGAATGTTCAGAGGGTCGGCGTTTACCTTCGGACCTGGGGGTCTTTCTTTCTTTTTTTTTTTTTTTTGGTGGAACGGGGCATTGAGCTCAGTTCCTTGCAATTACCAGGCAAGAGCTTTTCCTCCTGACCCATCTCCCAGGCCCGCCCGGGGGGCCTTGGTCAGCCCCCGCCTGCAAGTGACCACGCTCCGAGTCCCCTCCAGGGCTGTGGTCAGGCACCTGTCTAGGCTGGCTCCCGGATTATCTTCCTTAGCCCACTGCACGTTGGTTGCACATGCACAGCGGTGCCTGATTCCGCCTCAGCTCATGGCCGCCCTGCTTGTTCTCGGGGACTCGGCTTCCTTCTCAGGGTCCCCCAGGCCCTGGAATCAGCTCCGTGAAGGGCAGGGCTCTTGGCGAATAATGAAGCTGTGGAGGAATTACAAGAATCTCCTGCTTCTTTCCCCGTGCCTTAATAGAGTGACTTAGTAAAATTGGGTAGTACTCTTTCTGCTTGTGTAGACAATAGGATCAATTTAGTATTTGAAATTTGAAATCTCTAATTAATGGCATTTTATAAAGAATATTGATTGCAGTCCTAGCCCAGGTCCGGTGAGTGTGTGGAGAGCTTCCTGCTACCCTGCGCCAGTGGGACCAGTACCAGCCCAGGCGCAGCATGGGCCGGACCCTC
>NW_004524660.1:6760420-6761046 GCF_000260255.1 Octodon degus | reverse complement strand
TACATGTAATTGTTGTGATATTCAACTCACTATTCTATGAAAACAAGTATTTATAAACTATTCCGATGACCAAGAATTCCTATCAAAATAGCTCAACCAGCAGAGTCTCAATTCCGCAATTGCATCTGCAGGTTAACATAATCTGCAAATCTGTGTTCTCCTCAACCTTTGTTTCTAAGACTAATAGACCACATTGTTCCTGCAGAATGCTGTGCATTATTTTCTAACCAACATCTGAACTCCGAAGCATTTGAAAGAAAAAAGAGCCTTCCCATCAATCTTTTCTTCTGGTGCAGAGATCATGGGATCCAAAATATTTGAGCGATTAAAAAATGGCAGAAGATAAACAATTAGTGGGTTTTAGTTAACTTTTTCATCTGTACAGATAAATAAAGCAAGACTCACTTAAGCGATTGAGCAAAACAGAGGAGCGGGGCGGACGGGGGAAGGAGGGAAAGAGGGAAAGAGGAACAGAAACAACAAGAACAAGAAGAAGAGGGGCTGGAGAGATGGCTCAGTGGTCTAAAGCACCTACTTGGAACAAGCTTGGCAAAGCACCGGGACCGCAGTTCAATCCTCCAGCACCACATGCCCGCCAGCCGCGCCCCCTGGTGGGCTGAGCTGGC
>NW_004524660.1:6757091-6760255 GCF_000260255.1 Octodon degus | reverse complement strand
AGGAGGAGGAGGAGGAGGAGGAGAATCTGAGAAGTTTATAGTTGGAGTCAAGAGAGCACTTGGGTCTCCAGGAATCTGGAACCACTGCTTAAGATTCCAGACTGAGTTTTCTGTTTTCCCTTATTTAATCAATTTTTTTTTGTTTTATTGTTTTATGTGACAGTAGGTGGCTTGAGTCAGGGTCTCATTACTTAGCCCAGGCCAGCCTTGAACTCACTGTGTACTCTAGATTGGCCTGGGGCTAGCAGCGACCCTCCTACCTCAGGCTCCCAAAGGCTAGAACTCCAGACATGTTTCACCATTTTGGGGTCCTGTTTCATTCTTACCTCTGCAGGTTTATAGTGAACGTTTGTCTGAAACTGGCCCTGGGCACGACCCAGTGTGCACGTGACTCTGTGGCATACACATCTTCAGCCAGAGTCCAGGAATAGTGGCACATGCCTGCAATCCCAGTGCTGGGGAGGCTGAAAGCAGGATCACCATAAGCCCGAGCTGCAGACTGAGACCCTGCAACAATCAAATATATATTTTTTAAAAGTTTGATCGTCCACAGCCTTTGATAGAATAACCACAGCCTTCCAATGAATTCTTTCCATAATGAAATTCTACTAGCAAAGATGCTTCCTAATCCTTTTTATAATTTCTATCAGTTTAATTTACTCGGAAATGTGCTTGCAATTAGAATAGCAATTTACTTGCAAACTTTGCTTGCAGTTAAAAAAATCACAACTTACTTGTAATAACCATTAAACCAAAAAGACAATGGGCAAATCTCAGCACTAACTTTTTCTGTGTATTTATGAAAATGAAATGAAACATAAGAAAACTATGGTATAAAGAAATAATGTTCACGATAGCGTCCTTTAATTTTAGATGCTACAAAGTGGATGCATCCCTTAAAGCAATGATATGTGTACTGGGCTTCCTTTTCGTTACACGAAAATGTCTAATTATATCAAATAGAATGATAATATTATCAGAATTAACTTAGAGATTTTTCTTTGGAATTACTTTGAAAGAAAAGGGAATATTTGTGAACATGTCAAATTATGGTAACATTTGCTAAGGTTTACTTCATTTTAGAAACAACAAACAAACATTAACAGTAAAATCTAGGCATAAAGAAGATTGGAATGCTAATAACATTCAATGTAGGATGGGACTCTGAAGATACGTGGCACTGGTATTTTTCTGTTGATGATGAAATCATTTCTCATATCCGTCAGGTCTTAGAAGAATATGAAATATTCATTTATAAATAAATGTTCTCATTCAGCATGAGACTTGATTATTGATTAATATTTTGAGCTATATTTGTATTAAGTGGGGTATCACTTCAAGAACTATTCTAGGGCTGGGGAGATAAGCGCTTCCCTAGCAAGCCCGAGGGCCTGAGTTCAACCCCCGGTTCCGGGGGTGGGGGGTGGGGGGCTATTCTAAATAATGAATTAAAATTCTTAATGGGTGTGAAGCACCTCAAATACAAAATGTGCAATACACAGTGAGACTATTAAGGTGGAATGTGTTCATTTTATCATTCTTGGCTTCTTCTGTACTAGAGAATATTGGTAGAAGGTTGGAATTGAGGTAGCTCAAGAGCTGGAGAATAAAACAATGGCTGCAATTTCAGTTACAAAGGGATTCACTTCTCGCTGTTCTATAGTTCTTATCTTTTCTTTCTTTTTTTTCGGAACTGGGGATTGAGCTCAGACCCTTGCACTTGCCAGGGAAGCGCTTATTCCACTGAGCCATCTCCCCAGCCCCTATAGTTCGTATCTTGGGAGAGCAGGTTTCTTTTATTTCTCTGAAAGCAGAAGTTCAGTAGAAACCCCTGGCCACTGTGCCATCAGCTTTGTGGAAATTGAACGATGATGGGAGATGATGGGATTGCTAGTGATTAACTGACCCAATTGATTGCTTCCAAGGAGGAGAGCAAATGACTCAAGAGGCTGCCTTGTGCTCCCAGGCATGTCAACAAAATAGATGCCTATATTCCTTTAGACAAGTTATACCTTATAGAAAGGAAACATTTTCATTAGAGAGGTAAAATTATATTCAAGGAAGTAATGTGGAGAAGTTGACACTACATTTGAAAATTTTAATAGTACACAACGCTACAAGCTGTATTGAGTCACAAGAGCTGATATCAAACTAAAGCCCAAAAAGAAGTCCTTAGATATAGGATTCTTTCAAAGAACTCACGGAGGTGTCCCGTGTGAAGAGGAAGCCACCATGAACACTTGGTAACTCTGAAAGATGATGAATTCAAGTAGGACATAAAAAATAAGGAACTGGCTTGACCTCTTTATCCCTCACTTTCTTTATTCAGTACTGGAGAAGTCAGGTGTAACCTGCTGCCAAAACAGGACAATCAGCTCAAGAGGAAACCTGAGGAAAGACAGCCATGTTGTTCCTGGATTCAATGTAGGTACAAAAAGTGATTCAGTTTGTTTTTTTTTAAATAAAATACACCTTTAGAAAAATTCAAAACTTAAAACTTTACCTCAATTAAATTTTCGTTTATATGTATATGCCAAGAAATATAAATCACAGTAGAAATCTTTGGCATGATTTCCTCTAATTCATGCATACTTTCTCCTAACCAAAATTAATTCTTCTCTTGGGATCTAAACCTGCATTTCAGTGATGACTGGCTTTGAGCTACAGACCCACTGTATCACTCACCGTGTAGTGCTTGTCATTTCGTTCTAGTAGTCATCAAATAGGTTTCTAATGTAGAATTCATGAAGGTGCAAGTCATTATGCCTTGCATTTTATTGTGGCATAATATTCCATTTATTAAATGTACACAAAGTATTTATTATTTTTTATATTCTCTTGATCAGTAACGTGGATTCCTAATAGATTGGGCTATTAAAATTGATGTCATTCACTGACAAAGGATCTACAATCTGAGGTACAGGATCTCAGGATAAATCCTGAGGGGATTTCACTGGCCTTCTCAGACCCAAAAGCTACAACTCCTGTTGCATAGGTCCTGCTTTACCTTGGTCTTAACCATCCAGTAGAAAAGTATGAAGACAAAATATAGGAAGTAAAGCCATGCTGTTATGTTGAGCTGTGGGGTACTCAGGTCAATAATTTCTGACATTGCCAGTTAAACAGAAGACCCAATGCTATTATGGGCTACTGGACTCTTTTAG
>NW_004524660.1:6741498-6756631 GCF_000260255.1 Octodon degus | reverse complement strand
TCCTCTCTATATCTATATCTATATCTATATCTATATCTATATCTATATCTATATCTATATCTATATCTATATCTATATCTATCTATCTATTCTCATCAGTCTCCGACAGGTCTCAGTACGCAGCTCCTGAGTGCTGGGATCGCAGGTGTGCATCACCCAGTCCACCACAGATGTATTTTTGTCAACACTTCAAATGTAAATTCTTTAAACTGTTGGTGTGTAATGATATGCTGCTGATTTAAATTGTCCATCTACTCCGTTGCAACATCGCGGGTCTCCGAGTGACCTGCTGTCTTAGTTACTCTTCTCTTGTTCCTGGGGCAAATACCCGACACCCAAAATGAAGAATGGAAAGGTTTATTTAGCTCACAGTTACTGGATGTTTCAGTCCATACTCAGCTGGCTCCAAGGCTGAGGGGCACAGGGCAGAGAGCAGCACTTCATGGCGGCCGAACAGCAGCAGCAGCAACAACAACAAGGAGCAATGGCTACCCAAAGTCTGTCTCTCTGTCCCTTAGATTACATTCAGGCTCTCTGCCCCAGGCTAGGGGAAGTACTCACACCCATAATCCCAGCAGTACTAAAACCCATAATCCCAGCCTTGGATCACACATAATCCCAGTAGATCATGAGTTAATCACAAACTCTAGAAGTCCCTAAACCACGACTGCATGGGGCTTTGGGGGGACAACTGGACACAAACCATAACACCTGCCCCGGGTCAGCAGTCCTTGTACAGAGCATGCACATCTTGGCCACTTCAACATCCCTGCGACACAGCACGTGGCTCACACAAGCTAGAGGAGGACGAGCTGGGACCAGAATCTGCGCCTGCAGGTCACACTTTCTGTGACTCACTTCCGCTGACCGAGCCCTGAGTCCTCACAGCAGTTCCAGCTGTTAAGTTATCCATGCAGCAATCACCGATGGTTGCTGTGACCCCACGAGCCAACAACCTTTGGGACACATGAGACTCTTGGGGTGCATCTTTGGCCTAAACTGTAGCAATGCAACATCCCGAGGAACTCCAGAACAATGTGGCTTTATCTTCTACCTCAAAATACAATGTCACTGAGGGCTTCAGCCCAGCAACTGAAGTAACACCTGGCCTATAAAAGCCATGGCAGAGTTGGTGTGAGGGGAGGCGCGCAGAAATGATCCCCTCTCTGCCCTCGACTGCCTTCCACAGCCTTTGGGTGCTGGCTGGCCATGCAGGACAGGCTTGTGTTGGTTCCGCCTGCCGGTAACAGAATCATTCTGCTGAGAGCGCAGATGCAAGGGGTAAAGCCACGGTTCCTGCAGCTGGGAGAACACCAGCCTCAAGGACCTGGTGAAATTTTGGTAGCTGAGTGTCCACAGGACCTCCTCCAGATGGAGAAACTTTGAAAACGGCCAAATGTTCAGAGTTAATTTCTGAGATTGCTAGTGGCACCTGCGGTTTCTTCTCATGGGCTCTTCTACTGCAGTGTCTCACTAAGTATTTCCTTTTGTATGTACTAGTTTCTCCTATTTAAGTTTCTACATGCCTTTGCAGTAAGTTGGATAAATATTTGTTATACACATAGAGATTTTCAATGGCATTCAGGCTATAATTCATAGCTCTGTTGTTTATACTGATGGCAAGCCAATTTTCCTTCTCTATGTGTACTAATTTTCTCAGACTTGTAGGGATCCTCCTGACTCAGTCCCCCAGCACTGGGATGACAGGTGTGCGCCACCATGCCCAGATTCTGTGTCTAGTATTTTTTCCTCTTATGCCTCTGAGTAGAGAAATTTGCTTAATGTAAATTTCAAAGTTCCCAATCTTTTCATTTATGGTGTTTAGTTCATTCTATATAATAATCTTTTGCTACACATTTGTATTTTTCCATATGTTTTTGAGAAACTTTTTTGCTTCGCCTTTCACATATAGGTCTTGCAATTAAATTGCAGCTTCTACTTAGATTAAACGTCTTACTGACTTTGATAAATGTACAGCAAGGGACGCATGTGGAGTTTTTCTAGTGTTGTTCTTTCTTATACTAGCGATTAAACTCAGGATTTTGCACATGCTAGAAAAATGATTTTTCACTGAGCTACATCTCCAGCCCTCTTTAAACATTTTATTTTGTAATAAAATCTCACAAAATTACTTGGACTATCTTCCAATTTAATGTCCTCCTGCCTCAGTCTCCCAGTAGCTGGTATTACAGGCATGCACCGCCTTATCTGACCCAATGCAGGTTTGACATATAAACATCCAACCAATATAACACAATTTTTAAAAGAAAACTATTTCTCCTTATTGTGGACTACCAGCTTTATTGCAAATTGACTGTAAATGCATCCATGGATCCACTTCTGAAGCATTCAGGCTTATGATTTTGATTTTCTATCTTTATAAAGTGTCATAGTGTTTTTATTATAGCTATGTAATATTCAATTCTCCTTGCTATTCCAGTATTATTTTAGTTAATAATAACACATTTCACACAGGTAAATCATGCATAAACAATAACAGGAGAAAAACTATGTGATGAACTTTCATCAGTTAAATGCTTATAACCTCTGTGATAACTCATATTTGGAAACTCCAAATCCCTACGCACACCCTTTCCTAATCATTACACCTTGCCTTTTTCCTAAAAGTAACTTCTCTCTTGTTATGTATTAGATCTAAAGTGTTATCCAAAATTCTCAGGGGTGTGAAAGGGACTGAATCACGGGGCCTCTACGCATCAGTAGATTACCCAATAAGGAGTTCATTCAGTAGTTGAACGGATGTGCGTTGTCACGTGTTCTGGCTGAAGGTAGATTGCTGCGGCTGACTGGGAAGGCGTGTGCTCCCCAGCTCCTCCCTTCCTTCCCTGCTTTTGGGAGACCATTGGTTAGCACCTTTTGCCCGGCCCTCTCTCTTTGCCATCGTTTTCTGCCTGGTAGACAGCAGTCATGAGCTAAAGGGTGAGAGAAAGTGGTGGGTGTTGCACGTGTTGTTTTAGTGACGGTTTTGAACATTTGCCTTAAATTTATACATCATTTGAAAATCCATCTCAGGACAGCTTTAAGAATTTCCTATTTAAATTTTTCTTTTTCAGTTTGCCTTTGTTCACTGCAAAAACACTTTGCTTAAAATGTGCATTTACATATATGTTCACTGTCTGTCTTTTTATCAATTTATTAGTAGAATGTTTTGAGAAGTAGAAAGTTCTAATTTTAATATAGCTTAAGTTGGTGATATTTTCTTACAGATGGTGCTTTTGCTTATTTCAGAAATCTTCACCATCACCACCAACAAAAATATGACAGAGTCTTGTGTTTGGCTCCTTGAACCTGTGTTGTCGGGATATCTTCCCATGTTAGGATGGCACGATTGCTTGATAAACTACAACACCTTCCTTGGCTATGAAGGTCTTTGAGGAACTGATTCTTTGGCTCATGTTTGAATTACTTTCTACTTAAACTAAAGTAAAAGGAAACTTTCTGAGTTGACCTTACTGAACTCATTGATAAGAATGGGCATAAGAAGTCTGGGTAGCTGTCAAGTATTTACGGGAAACACAAAAATATTGTACCTATTTGTCAATAATTTAGGGGATCCTTTCAGTTTCGAAGTATAAGCCAATTATAAATGGATGCTCGTCACACCACTCTCAGGGGGGCCACATGGTTTGTAGGATATAAATGCTTATGAACCAAAGCTGATAGCTTACTGTGTTAATAGATAAATAAATGAACAAATAAATAAATGAAAACAAAAAAGGCTGGCACCTATGTGAGTTCAAAATGTGTGTTTTGAAGTAGCATAATTTGTATTTGTGCCTGGTAATTGTGGAGCTTCTGGCATGCGGAGTTTGTTTTGTATCTTCTCTGAAACCTGAGCAAACCCAGTAAACTTTTCATTCCAGTCCTCTACCTAACACTATTTAATTTGGGTCGTTATTCATGTATTCATTTAGATCTAAAATTCCTTAGAAAGCAATTAATAAGAATGTTGGTAGGGGTCAAAAATTCAATTCTGCCTAACATAAATAATAAATCATCTCTGATAATGCCCTACAAAGTCTCAGTTACAAAGCCTGTCTTGTCATAAGTAAACAGCATCTTACATCTATTTAAAGGCATTTCGTTACCTTGTTTCCATTCTTATTGTTGTATTTTTAAATTGTAGTTTTAATTCCATTTCTACATGTAATTGTAATATCCTTGAGCTCTGTCTTTATTATTCACAAATTTCTTGGTTAAACTCGGCCATTTTTATTTCTATGTAAAATTTAGAATTGATAGATCATTTTCAAAGTATAATACTATACATCAAAGACTGAGTTGCATTATAAGGTTAGTGTGAAAAAAATTGATTTCTTCACAGTATTTAAAGTCCATAATGTATTAGTGTGATTTATTGTTCTAAGTTAAATAAAATATATGTAAAATAGAGAAATAGTTGTTTAATTTCCATTATATTCATGCTGTCATGTTATTTTCTTAAACAATTGTTATTGAATTATATCCTAATAGTAATCATGGAAAGAATAATTTTCTGTCCTTTTTAGTATAATTACATATGCTCATAAGATTCAGAGCTAACTTAGTTCTTTTTTTTTTACTAGTGCAAACTAAATATAGAAAAATATTACTTTTAGTTGGTTGGTATTTCTTAAAATTTTATGTTCTCTAAGAACTTTTCTATTAAAATTTCCACTTGTCTTCTGTTTCTTTTCACTATTTGTTTAATGAATCACAGAAAAGAAAACTTCAGTCTTAGAGCTATTGTAATTTACATAGTTACTGCATTATTCTCTATACTATAGCAGCAATCATTGCATAGGTTTACGTAACTTAAAGGACTCATAAGATTGTAGGATATGCATATTAGGATACTGGACAAAGTAAATGATGCAGACAATAAAGACAACAGAAGTGGGGCTCAAGGTCCAAAACACAGGTCCAGGCAGTGGCCTCCGTGGCTTCTCAGCCAGGCCCATGCTTCATCTCCAGGTGAGGCGTCATCGCTGCAGCCCAGGGAGTCCTGGTTTCAGCAGAGCTTGGGTGGAATCTTCCAGAGGCGTCTCACACTCATGAAGAGCTATGTTGACATACCAGACCATTTAACCAGTTAAGCGGCTAGAAGATAGCTGTACTTACCTCTTTAAATGTATTAAAGCAGAAAAAAACAGCAACCCTAACACAACAAACTATAGTAGAGGTTGCTATCAATTTATTTCATGCCATCTTTAATTTTACCATAAGTCCCTCCCAGAATTCCAGCTACTTTTTAGAGATAAACATCTATACTTTCCACACTGGCTGTAAGGGAAAGCTTAATTTACACAGTGTCAAGGACGGTAGGTTATTTGTATGTATTTTTCTAATTTTCCCTTTACCTCTTTTCAAACTTTCCGCACATCAATGACAAAGCATATCTATTTTGGGCACACAATATCATGTTCTAAGATACATTTACATTGTGAAATGTTACTAAAAATATTCACATTAACATACCCATCACCTCATATGTTATTAGCAATTCTTACTTTCCTTGTTTAGGGAACATTTGATAACACCACAGTCCAAAGGTACGCTTAGACTAAAAGAAAATGTGCCCAGGAGCTCACTCCCAGAGACACAGTAAAAAGTAGAAAGGGGGCCCACCATTCTTCAAGAGAACAGCGGCTTAGGAAAATAGTACACGTGGAATTTGGAAACTGCAATCATATGTACAAGTGTAAAGAAATCCTCTAGAATGATTTTCAGTATGTGCACTTTTTCAAGTGGCTTAAATTTCATTATCAAATTATCTGTTGGAAAGAAATGTCAATGAAAGGAGCAAAGTTCATATTTTTAAATTTCTTTCCAAATTAAAAGATTTCCCAATTAACCTTATGGCTACAATTTCAATTTAACCTTTTTGAGAAACAGACATACAAAGATTCTGAAGAAGGGGACCTGCCCATTAGCTCAGTTGTTGAAGTGACTGCTTAAACAAAAATTCTGAAGAGACAATTACTGGGATGCCCGTATGTGTGAGTTACTTTTCTTCTGAAGCTGAAACGAAATGCCTGATGCCCACAGTTACGGAAGAGAAGGTTTATTTAGCTCACAGTGTGTGGAGGTTTCAGTCCATAATGAGCAGGTTCTACAGCAGGGTGGCCTGGCACGGGGGCGACAGTGCGCGGGGGCAGGAGACAGCAAAAGCAGCAGGAGCCAAAGGAGGAGAGCGAGCCTCTTTTCTTCCCTTCCGCCCAGGGCAGGTGCGGCCCTCACCCCTTCTCTGAGCCCTCCTCTTGCACAGCCTCGGGATGCCCACGGCGTGAGCACCCGAGCCCCACGGAGTCACCTAGTAAAGCTTCTGAACGTCTCAAGTGCACACAAGGTACCAACCGTTACTATATAAGACCTCTCTATTAAGAAAAACAAACAAAGCTTTGACTATTGCCGTGCAGTTTATCCTGAGCACACCTGAGAGTTAGTTCCACTGTCGTTCGCATGTGACTAAAAATCTGCAGAGATATATTTTTAACTTCGTGACCTGCCTGATAGACAATTTACCTGGAGGTTAACAAGCCGTTATTTTTATAAAAGTGTTGCATTTCTTAAAAATCTTATTATCAGGACTTAGAAAGGCAGAAAGAGTCACTAATTGGGAAATAGGAAGCAAAATATTTGCTAGAGATGAGATTATTTTTCAAAGTGCTAATTTAAAAGAATAAGGGGTACGCTTATGAGTCAATATTACTTCGATTAACTAGTGACATGTTAAAATACATATCTCTTCCGTTGGAGATTCAGTAAATTTATTATGGGATAATATCTGATATTTGTAAAAAAATTGAGTCTTGCAAATTTAAGTAATCTAAAAATAACCACATCTACCTCTGTCTTTTCAGTAGAGCTGATCATTTCGCAGAAAATTATGAAATTCGGGAGCAAGCATACATCAAGGACCACTGTGGCATTTTATAAAGGTACACAGTGTCAGCAAGTTTGCTTGACACAGCCGAAGATGAGCTGCGAGGAGTTACTGAAGGAGGGAAGACTGGGGGACTTCAGTGCTGACCTATTTTCACACAGTTAAAGCCCCCAAATCAAAATAAACTTCAAACTTATTCTAAAATATCAAGATATCAATATATTTGTGTATGATGAGGGCTACATGCAAAACTCAGTAACTAGTTAATGTTTGAATTAAACAATTATTTGTTGCATAATGACTACAAAATGTGCAGGAAAATATAACCAAAGATACAGAGAACAGCACTTGTACCTCATCCCCGTTCTCCTTGGGACCTTCGTAGAAATCTTGTGCTGCAATTAATATACAAAAAGAGGCCATTATTTTTAAAATATAATAAAATAGTAAAAATATTAGAAAATACAGAATTTCACTAAATTAAATGATAGGAATTCAGCAATGGTTGATATATTGCATACTGTTTTTTCTTTAGTTGTTGAGATTACCATACCTCAGCATGCAACATTGGTAAAAGAAATTAAAAAGAATAAGGAAAAAATTAAGCATTAACTGTTCTTTCAGTAGAAACCAGCAGTACAGTTGTCCAAGCTGTCCTACATACTCACATATATAGTCAGTGATCCTTTTTCCTTTCCTTCTTTGCTCCTTTCTCTCCTCCCAGTTGTTCTTTCCCTTTGCCATTATGTTTTTGGGGAAAAAAAAAAAAACTTTCTCTTTTTTCTTATATCTACTTGGTGCAAAACCAAATGTATACAAATCTATATTACAGATAGTGTATTTAATTATTTGTCACGCTCAGAAAATTTTATTAGCTTGATTAAATAAATCAGTGAACATATAATGATTATATATAGAACCCTTGGTTATTAAAAAAAATCCTTTGTATCCACTATGCAATTACAGGTGCACTGCTAGCTTTATATTTCATTTCAATCTTAGAGGATGAAGCCAAATAAGAATGTATGCCAGAGAAGAGAAATTGCTGTGAAAGAGATAGACATTATGTCAAACTGAGGAAATTTAGGCAGAGAAAAGTGATATTCTTAGATTGGTTTCATTGGCCTGTTAAAATGGGTATTTGAGTAGACAACAAGGTAATCATTCTCACAATAGTGCATGAACTTTTGCATTTGCTTTACTAAAAAGCAATAATTATTTTAACCCTGGGATATTTGAAGTTGAATTTCCGCCACATAATTTTTCTATCAGCAACACGAGTTATACATGGGATCAGAGGAGGCAAATTCTGTATCTTTTATTCAACGGAATTGAATGTTCTCTGGTGTGTGGACCCAGCTCCAAGCCTGACACCCCAAAGTGCAACTCAGATCAGAGGTTGAGCAGGCACATCACGGCTCAGCAGTGTGTTTGGGAGAGCGCTGCCCCAAATGGGAGCAGGACTCCCTCTAGGACCAAACAGTGGCTAGGCAATTCTGAGACAGCTTTTTCACTGAATCTCAATCTGAGCTCCTGTCTCTGTCCTGGCAAGTTTGATTATAACAAGAATCTGAAATCAGTAGGTCAGGAATTTCCTCTTCTTGGTATCTTGTCATTCTAGTCTGCTCTCAGCATGAACATTGTCACGTTGATCTAGCAAGAAGGTGCCTATCCTCAAGTTCTCTTAGTGATTTCTATCCACTGACTTCTCCATTCTATTCATGGGCTAGAAATCCTAATTTCCCATTGTTTTATTGAGAGTCAAAGTTTTTCTTTAATGCAACAGCTTTACTACAAAAGTCTTGTCTTCCTTACTCTTCCAGGCAACGTCAGAATAATTTTGTCCTTAACAGAAGAATGATATTGCCAGTGGTATAGAGAAACAAGAACTGCATCTGGCAATGAGCCTTAAAAAAGTAGTTCATTGTGATGTGAAGTAAAAAGAGAGACTGTCACATCTTTCTCACAAGAAAAACACCACAGAGTAAAAATTAAAATGCAACATAGAACAACCAAAATGGTACAGAATTTAAAAAGAAGAACAGAAAATTAACCATGGTTGTTATATTACGTATTGTTATCGTTTGTTGCTCGGACTACCAGATACAGGCATGCAAGATTGACCAGGCAATTAGACATTTATCTTTCACTATTTATCATTTTTTGGAATCAATTCAAGTGCTTTGAAAATTTTGTTTTCTATTGACTGTACTTTTCATAATATAAAATTTATATTAATAAACTATTTCTATACTTATGAATATTAAATTTATAAACAATTTTATACCTAAGGATACTTGAAATAATGATAGTTTTGTCCATAAATTCCCCAGCTTCTCTATCAAATACATCTTGGAAAATAGTATGCACAGTGTCATCAGTGTCATGTTGGTTACAATTGAACTATAGATTCGAATTTCAATTTTTACAGTCATTTTTTGGAGGAAACATATACACACGTGTTTGTATGAGTTGCCTAACAGTTAAAGGACACTATATTATAGAACAATTATAAATTCAGTACATATCTTATACCTGGAAAATAATTTGTAAAGTTAAAAATATAGTCACTTCTTCCTTCCTGTTTTTGTTTTGGTTTGGTTTTGGCTTTGGTTTTCTCAGAACCAGGGATTGAACTCAGGCGCCACTTGCCAGGCAAGTGCTTATTCTACTGAGCCATCTCCCCGGCTCTCACTTTCCTGATTTTTTGAAATGAATAGTTAATGCTTTTTTCTTCTTCTTTTTTTTTTTTTTTTTCATTTTTTGACCAATTCTTGAACAAATTTTCCATGCTTACATCTGGAAATGTGAACAACTAATTTGAAGACAACCTTATGAAATATAGTAACCATTGTTTAATTCTTATCATTTTGTTTAGTAAAATTCTGTATCATTTCTAATGTTCCTTTTTACTATTTGTTTTCTTTTTAAAAAGAAAAATATAGTCACTATATAATAGAATGATTTTATTTTCTGGCATGTTTCCCCAAGCCTAAGTAAGAGTCCAAAATTTAAAAGAACAAAAATGATCAAAATAGAGTAATGGTTACATCCCAGATATAGCTGCACAAAGGAATACTATTCAGCAAGAAAAGAACCTATTAATATATGGAATAATTTGTATTGAATGTGACTGTATTAAAGTGAATAATGTTAAAATTAAAAGGTCACATAATTTCACTTATATCACATTCTGGAAATGATAAACTTATAGGAGCCATGTAATTGCTGGTTTTTAGAACTAAGAATGAGACCGCAATAAATCACCAAGGAGCATTTATGGCCATGAGCCCTGGAAACACTTGAAGCCCACACATGTGCTGTCGTGGCTGTCACACGGTGTGACTCACTCCAAAATGTGCACCTTCATGGCCACTTCATGGAGGGGGCATGACTTCCCCGGGTGCGGTGGAGGCCGGGGTGGGGGGACCCGCTGTGTACCTCTCAGAGCCTTCTGTTGGGTGACAAGGGCCACAGTGACCATGGTTTTTTAAAAATCTCAGCATGTAAAGACACTTTCCTGAAGAGGACTTCCAGAAGGGCTTCGGAAAGCAGCAAGAACACTGGGATAAGTGTACTTGAAGCAAAAAATAGACTATTTTGAGGCATGAAACTGTGCCTTTTCTTGTAATCATATTTTTTTTTTTCTTTTTGCAGTACCAGAGATTGAACTTGGGACCCTGCGCTTGCCAGGCAAGTGCTTTTCTACTGAGCTATCTCCCCGGACCCTACAGCCCTGGTTTTGAACAGTGCATTTCAACCACAACTTACATATGTAGAGCATGAGATAGAGTGATTTCAAATGAAAAATCAGTGTAGAAATGTGAAAATGGTGGAACTTGGGAATAAAAAAGATGAAATCATAACTAAAGTATTATAAATCTTGTAAAGTACATAAAGAAACTGGAATATAACTTAAAGAATAAATGAAAATATAAATAAAGTCATGAAATCTTTATGAATACAAAGCACATAAAACAAAGATTAATGGAATGTGCTTTTTGTGGATAAGATAGATATACTACAGGGAAAATGTTTAAAATTAAATAAATAGCAAAAGACATACCTAACATAAAAAGCACAAGGGGAAATCACTGAGAATTGAATAAATCTTATCAGAAAATAACAAAATCAAGTAGCATATGGTTTGTATATTTATCCTCTTGAAATCAGAGGAAAGACAGTAAGAGGAAGCAAAATACTGAGGTAAGAGTAATAATAGATTAATGAAAACTCTAAACTTTGTACACAAGATCCTCAAAGAAGCTAGGCCAGAATGTAAGCAAAGAAAAAATGTGACACCACACTGTATCACATTGTTGAAAGACAGTGACAGAGAGATTTGTGATGGCAATCACAAATAAAATGTGCATTCGTATCCCACAAGCTACAATCCACCATGAATATTACTCTCCTCCCAGTATGAACAAAGCAATAACAAAGATTCCGTTCTATAGCTTTACATACGTTATCTTATTCCCTAAATACAAGTTTACAGTGAAAAATTTCTACATGAAAAATATGTGCAAAGTAGCTGGGTCCAGTGGTGCACACCCATCCTCCCAGATATTCAGGAAGATGAGGAAGTAGAATCAGCCAGAGTAACTTACAAATTACCTGCTTCAAAATAAAATTAAGAAGGGGCCAGCCAGATAGCTCACTGGATTAAAGCGCCTGCTTAGGCAGATACAGAGGGATCAGAGGCTCGATCCCCGTGCAGTGCAAGCCCAGATTGGGTATGGTAGCACGTGCCTGTAATCCCAGAGTTTAGGATGCTGAAAATAGGAGAATCACTACAAGTCCGATCTGTGTAGTAAGACCCTCTAGACCCTGCACTAAATACAAAATAAATAAATAAAATTAAGAAAAAATAATTTGTACCAGAGTTTTAATTCAGTAACAAAGCACTAGTCTCCCAGGAGCACAGTTCTACCTACATTCACTTCCAAGTGTCAGAGGCAAAAATGTGTGTGGCACAGAAGCTTGGTGTGCAGAAAGCTTAATATGCCTGGTTGATAGTACGTATAAAGCTTGCATAAATTTAAATACATATGTTACAAACCTACATCTTCACACACAATGAATATTTTGGGTTGTATTAATTGTTCATATACATTTCATCTTATATGAAAAAATCTACTCTTTTTTTAAATTAATAGTAATAATGTGTCATAAAATGCCAGCTTTCAACTTGAGTTTTCATATCAATGTTGCATTCTGCTCTGCAGCTTTTGAAATCTTTAATTTTGTTATTATCACTTTGGAATCTTTGATATGTTAGTGCATCAACTGCAAAGGTTACTGTAAGGCAAAGAGAAGGAGACACTGCGCGAAAAAGGCAAAGCACTGGGTGAAGGGTCAAGAGAACCGTATGCCGGCGGAGTCTTTCTGTGAGATCCAAAGACGCAAGAGACATGTAAACTCTAGCAGAAAATCTGTGGGCCAAAGAAAGACAAGAATCTGCACGCTGGAAGTAGTCACTGCGTTACAGACTGAGTTGATCGAAACAGAAATAAACATGGATAATAGCTCTGAATTGTAAGGATGAGTATAAAGCCTGTAAGCTTCTGAACAGAAAGTGTAAGTTGCGAAGGAGAGATAAGATGAGGGCATCTGAACTCTGCACTGAAATGTTCCAGGAGTGAAGCTTGAACGTCGGCAGTCTACCGAAAGAAAGGACTGCAAGCCATGAGAGTCTGTCTGCTAAGATAAAAGGAGGACGCCAGCACGCAGCGAGGAGCACGTAATATATCAGCCATGTGCTATCTCTGAACCAAATTCATGAAAAAATACAATTATCAAACAGGAACGAACCAGAACAGCAACTGCAGGGTAGGAAAAGATGAAGAGAATGCAATCATGCCTGAGTAATACACCACAGTAGGGATTCCTTTTTTGTTATTAAAGTGCCCAGGAATATTTCCTAGTTCCATTTTCATAATGTAAAGCAGGTTAACTTATATCATGCAGCAATCTACGCACCTAGGATACCAGATAGTTATTAAGCGGTAGGCGGGCAAGAAAAAAATCACCTGGGACCACTGATTTACAAAAGAACGAGGGATAAGACGGCAGAGAAATGATAAAGGTGTCCGCCACGGTAAGGAAACATGGAGTTCTGTGTGTGCGAGGGGCAAAGCTGTCTGCACTTGAAATCACAGCATGGTCTTGGAAGCTGCGAGAAGCCCGGGAGAGCCCCCCAGTAACCAGGAAGGTGGGCGTGGCGCAGAGCGCGCCCCGCTGTCTTCACGGCTGCGGTTGCTCCGGCTTTCCCCTTCCGGGACTCCGCCTCACCTCGGAAACCTCATCTCTGCAGGTCCTCGAAGGCTCAGCAGTCACTGGCCCAGAGGGCACTTCCTGGCAGCTCTCTCTGTTTTCCCTCCTGATACTTACCTAGTCGTTTCCACGGTTTCAAAGAGGATACATGCTTGTTTCTAATTAGTTGTCCTACTGCTCCTTAAAGACATGCACGCGCACGCGCGCGCGCACACACACACGGTCAAGATTAGACTCAATTTATTTGTTTCTCATTTATACAAAACAGCATCTGAACTATTTCCCTCGATCAAAGCAGGTATATTCAGCTGGTCCTTCATCAGACTTCCCCCCTGATTGCTGCTTGCGCACATGTGCCACGTGGCAGGAGCAAAACTGAAAAATCTGCATATTCTTTAAAAGCATCGTGCTTTACTTTCTCCGTGTGATTTTCCTCGCACTAGGCATTGAACCCCGTGTCTTTTCTCAAACTCTTATTTATTTATGCTTTTGCCCACCTGCCCTCTCTGTGCAGCATCATTAGGGTTAAACTTTACCTCATTTTCTAAGACTTCACTCGGTGTCGTTCCTGTCGGCTCTAACTCCTCGCCTCACCTTCGCCCACACGCCACTGAGCTGTGCAGAGGTCTCCACCCATTACCATCGCGTGCGGTTGCAAGGATCTGGTTTGAATTACAGAAGCTGTGTGTCTCCAAATGCAAACCGCCTACCAGCATCCCTGCATCTCCGGATGATAACCCAATAACCGATGCCTCGTGGTGGTTCAATAAATACACTGAGAGAATAAATGAGCTGGTATTCTTATTCTACTCTTGTGATCTTTGTTGCCTGTACCACTGCCATTAAAGTTTATTGCTTGTCACTATTGTTTGTTTTACGGAGACAAGGATTGCCACTACAGCACACTTCATTTCACAAACTTTCTTAAGGGAATTTGGTAGAAAGTTTTGTCACTTCTCAATTGTACACTTTTCATACATTTGCCATATTTTAACAAATTAAGACTCATCATGTGTTCAATCTAATTGAATATAAATTTACCTAGGGATTGTAGGCTAATAGTTCTGACATTTACATCTGAATTTCAGTGCAGGCTTTATGACTAGATACACAGCCATTATGTATAAAAAGATAATTTACATGTGTAAATTACACAGAATGGTCAGAATTCTTACTCCATCCTTAGCATACATACTTTTCAAAGTGTTTTGAACACTTAAAACATGTGGCTTTTAATAAGTTGGTGTTTTAAGATATTACCAAACTGGACTCTCTGATAGGAAAATAAATCTCGTTTGTCAAAAGCATAATCAGCTGATAACTTGATAGGGAAACAGCAGTTTAGTTACCATATTAAATATATTATTTAATTTTTAGTCTCCTATCCTGAGATATACTAGGATGAATAACTGAATTTTATGCTGGAAAAAAAATTAAAAAGCATGTGCAGGGGGTGGGTGGAAAGAAGGGAAGTGACATGTGCCGTGTCCGTGGACCTGTCCCCTGCAGAAGTGTGCTCACTGTGTACTGTAACCATGTACTCACACAAGTCAAAAAAATAAAAATAGAGCAGAACAAAACAAAAGAAAAAACTGAGCAAGAAATAGTGTCTGATAAGGTCTGTGTAGCTTCACAATCTGAGAAATTTAAATTGAAAAGCGCTCTACCTTCCTTGTTTTTGACTGAACACACGCTGGTACCAATGCCCTGACGCATTCACAAGCAACCACAGAAGGCAGTAAAGGCCAGGTAGGATCAGAAAAGCCACCGGAAGGAAGACAGAGCCTTATCTCGGAGCTCCGATGTCATGGGAGTCCACGTCACCCCGATAGCAGGGCTGGGTTAGATCACCTGCTTCATGAAATCAGAGAGTGAAGGATGCTTTGCGCATCCGCGGCCGCGGATGTAGCTCAGCGGCATAAGCGCCTGCCTGGCACGTGCAAGGTCCCCGAGTTTGATTCCTGCTACTGG
>NW_004524660.1:6715254-6741398 GCF_000260255.1 Octodon degus | reverse complement strand
GGGGGAGGGGGTGGGATGGCACATCAGGGCCACGTCCCCATTCCGTGGCTGAGGAACTCTTCTTCAGGGCCACGTCCACATTCCATGGCTGAGGAACTCTTCTTCAGGAGACGTAGCACCCGCAACCCGACCTCCTTCTCTCCTGGTCTACGGAGCACTTCTTCCCAGCGTACTTGTTGATTGCTGCTGAGAAAATCCAGAGAAAGCCTGCAGCCTGCGCTTGCAAGGAAGGCAAAGAGAGCGCCTCTGAACAGAAATCGATGAGCTGAATCTTATCCTCCCAAAGCCGCCTTTGTTTTTCTTTAATCCTTCGGGTAAATTCCTTTTAGTAAACCTAAACTCTTAATTCAGTTTTCTGCAACATTTTTCAATGCAACTGAATGTTGTATCCTATTAAATTTTTGCATAATACAATAGTATAGTAAAGCAAGTAGGATATTTTCAAGGGAATTTGCTATTTTCATATAATATCTCGTTTTTAGTATTCTATCCTAAGCACCTCATGATTTTTGACCCATCAGAGTTAAATATTTCATTTAATTTGAGGGGATTAAGGACAGAATGTATTTATTGGGGGAAAGAAAGTTTCTATCTGAGAGACAGACAGAGTGGATTGAGTGGGTGGCTATCATTTAATCAAAGTTTATAATAATAATTTAGTATATTTTATTTATCTACCCATTATTCAGAAATAGTATTGTTTGAAATTAGACACTATGCCAGTTGTCAAATTTGCCTAAATAAGCACTCCTGACTAATCAGAATAAAAATGTGCATATTTTATTAATTAAAAATACCATTAACTGAATATTGATCATGGTTTCTTCATCCTTTTTTAAACTCAAATTCTGCTATAAAAATCCCTATTCATTTATGCATTAATTCTTTTAAATTAAGAGTTTTAATATATCTGCCTTTTCAAGGATTGGATGGAAGACCTTTCTACAGAATTAAAACAACAGCACTCATCCCCTTCTTTTTTAAATTTCAGACTGTCTCACTAAATCAATGAATCGCCTCAGGTGATCCTCCACTTGCAGTCCTCCGCACCTGGTGGCCTAGAATGCTGGGATTACAAGTGAGAGCCTTCACCAATAGGGCTAGCAGTCCACCTTTACCTGTCTTATGTGAATATCCAATTAGTAGTTAACAATCAGAGACCCTGTCATTATTTCTTTGTAGTAGATCGGCTTATATTTCAAAGTAAATTCTTCCATAATATATGCATTTATAAAATATGAACCTATTTTATTCTCAGTTAGCTTGCAAAGTTTTAAAACACAACTGTTGATACATATATATATATATATATATATATATATATTTATTTATTTTGTGTGTGTGTGTGTGTGTGTGTGTGTGTGTGTGTGTGTGTTTTAGGGAGGGGGCCTACAGGGTGTCAGGGACTCACGCCTAGATCAGACTCATAGCGATTACAGCCTCCCAAGAGCTGGGATTACAGGCATGCGCCACCATGCCCAGTCTCAGTTGCCTTCTCAGGGTCCCTGGGGGTGGGGTCTGTACAACAGGCCCAGGAAGGAAACCCCCGGCCCCTGCGCCTGCTTGCAGGCGCTTTAATCCACTGAGCTATTTGGCCGGCCCTTGTCATTGATGCTTCTAAGCAGTCACAGTCTACCTAAAACGACTGTGAGAATGTGACCAATGCTCACAAAAGGAATATTAGAGAATCCACAAGTCCACATGAGTCAGGAGGTGCCAGGGGCTCTGAAAGCAAGGTGAAGGATATTAAACTCTTGTTGCATGATCACTTGCTAGAGCAAAAACAGTTCAGTATAGAACAGCAATAGGGCTTTTATGGGTTTTTCTTCATTCCACATTCTGCAGGTTTCTTTGATAGAACTTGCTAAGGTTGTGACAAAACAGGTTGAAACCAAGTCAAACAAAGGAAACTTCAAGGATGAGAGCTCTATCCCTGGAATGTATTTAGACTAATGCCAAAATGAGGTGGTGAAAATTAAAACTGTCAGAAACTACTATTGAGGGCTGGTGAGATAGCTCAGTGAATTAAGCACCTTCTCAGGCAATATCAGGGGCTGGAGTTTGATCCCCGTACCACTGTGCTGGCCTTAGCTCCTGAGTGTGCTGAGCGAGCCATCTCTTCTAGGTGTGGTGGGGCACTGCTGTAATCCCAGTACTGGGCAGACTGAAAACAAGAGGATCATGAGGAGTATGAGCTGTGTAGTAAGACTCTGCACCAAAGAGGAAGAAGAAGAAGAGGAAGAGGGAGAGGGAGAAGGAGAAGAAGGAAGAAGAAGAAGAAGAAGAAGAAGAAGAAGAAGAAGAAGAAGAAGAAGAAGAAGAAGAAGAAGAAGAAGAAGAAGAAAAGAAAGAAATGACTGTTTAACACCTTACAAAATTAAAGGAAGTAGCTTTGTAGCTTTGTTGGTGAAGGCTTTCTTTCAGAGTTGTAAGCATACATTCGAGTAGTATTGGGTGGGTCAGATGGATTCTAAAGAACATGCCACAATAGATGAGCCTTCTAGGGCAAAGAGAACCCAACAGTCAGGAGGTGTGGCCTGCGCTATTAGAGAGTCTCGGGAAAGGATCCAGTAAGCACATTATAGGCAGCAGCAAACCTTATGCATAAATGTCACTATAGGCAAGGTAGAAATTATAAACATACAAGAATTGTGAAAATCCATAAAACACAATAAGCACTGAAGTTACGTTTTAAAATGGTCACATAAAAAAGAATTTGATAAAACCTTTTCTCATCTCACTCTTCGTTATCCTACTGAGTTTTTTCTCCTGATCCCCAGAATAGAAAACTCCTGCTGACACTAGAACAATAAGAATTCTTGGTCAACAAACTGAGAGCAGGAAAATTGGCAGACTTTATAAAATCACAGTAGCACATTGTGATAGTTTTCTGTTGTTGTAATCAATTCACTGGGTTTTGTTAGTTTGTCTTAAAAAAAGGAAGACTTATTTTAGGTTGGAGTTCTGAGACTTTCGGTCCATACCGTTAGCCTGACTTCCCAGGGTTTGTGGTACAGCATTGTGGTTAGAGCACATTGTGGATCAAACCCTTTTGTCTCATGGTTTAGAAGCAAACCAGGAAGAAGCCGAGCCCAGGAGGGGTATGCGCCTTCGAGGGGCCTTCGTGACCTGTGCTGTGACATCCTGTTACTGAACCCTGCTATGAAGTGGATTCACAACCCCTGAAAGACCCATAGCTTAGAGTCCTCCTGCTGAGCACCATTGAAAGATGACAGAGCCAATCAGTAAGAGTGGTCTTGGGAGGTGCTCCATCACGGTACTGTAATCAGGTAGCTCCTGATTAGAGCACCGATGTATCTCTCAAGGTAATAACGGAATCTAACTCCTGTCTTTCTCTATTTCCTACTCCCTGAGATATAAAAAGCTTCTTTAGACATGTGCTCCCAGCCCGCTGCACTGGGCCAACATAGGCCAAGAACGATGGAACCAGCCCTAGACTCAAACCTCCAAAATAATGTGCATATAAATCATTCCTTTCTTCAATTGATTAAATTATTTTTATAGTAGCACAAAACTAGCCATAAAATAAAAGTGGTGCTGAGATAGACTAGGGCATGCAATGCTAATTGGAGAAGTAGGACTGACCTGTTAACCAAGATATACTGGCGCACACGTACAGAACAGCCCCAAAACCCTGCAGCAGTCTTCTTACAGAATTCCAGCAGGTTTTCAGTAGGGTGGTCTGCGCCTCAGCCGGAGGCACGGGATCCCAGCACCGCCTCTGAGGACCCATATTTACACCTTCTCGTGGCTTTTCTCAAGACCTGAACAGCATAAAAGACACCAACAACACCAAAATGAAATTTCTGTCTTGACATTTTTCCAGAGTGAGAGCCAAGTAACCCAGAACCCAGTAGTGGTTAGTTAGTGAGCTGCTTTTAAAAGGAGCTGCCTGATTCAGTACCAAGTAGCTATTTGAATGGTGCCTGCGCAGTTTATGAGCACTTAGAAATGGTTTGCACAGAAATTGGTAAACCTCCGGTGAGCAGACTGTAGAAGCTCTAGATGCCGTGAAGAGGGCTTATGGGTGGTGACGGCAAAGGCTGAAAACCCCTACATGCCAGTGGAAAGCCACATGAAAGGAAAATTCAGACAAAGCCCCTTCTGGGGATTAGTCAAAATGCCATTCGTTTAAACTGGCCAAGAGCTTGAATACATAGCATTCCTGCCTGAGTTCAGTAGGAGGCCAAGATGAAAGGTAAAGTGCTAGTTTACTTGGCCAAGGGGATTTCAAAACAACACCACGTTCAGGTGCGCTTTGAGCATTACTGGCTGCTTCTAGTGACATTTACAATAAGAATTTTGGAACAAACTAAAGAGAGCAAAATAGTTTGCACATCTTGCAATTTGGCCAGAAGATAAATGGGTGTAGAGGAGCAGCCAGGAGGGGCAGTTGCTGAAGAGATTACAACCATTAAAAAGAAGTTTTGCGCCGAGACGCTGAGAAAGACCTGCCTGGGGGTGGCTCGGAAGTCAGCAAGGCCGAAGTCACCACGGGCTTTGGGAGGTGGGGATGCAAATTCCTTTCAGACTGTCCCGAACAGTCTTTGAGTAGATGCCTTCAGGACGCTACACGGTCTGCTCGCTGGGCCTGGTAATCTGGCAGGACACTTAAAGACGACTGCCGCTTTGGTTCAGGTATGCCCAGGACCAGCTCACGTGGGCAGCAGAGCTTGGCACCACCCGGAAGAAAATGGACTTGCACACACACAGTGAAATGGCTGTGACGTCATGGCGGTTTCCGCTGAGATTTCCGAGGTGAGCCCGGGAGGCCAGGTAGTGTGCTGCAGGGGTAAACACACACGAGACACCCAGCAAGGTGATATTTAGACTGGAAGCCAGACTTCCACCGAGGCTGCAGCTAGCACTGCAAAATGGAACTTTAGAAGTTCATTTCTTTTTCTTTTTCTTTAAACAGAAAAGCAACTTCTCCAAACTTCTTGCTTAACATAGGAGAAATAGCATTCCAAACATGCTGGCTGTCAGATGTGCTAAGTTTGTGTCCCTGCAATGGAGAATTAATTCCAAAGGACAAAGGAGGTTAAGAGCAGCAAAGTTTATCATGGAACAAGAATAGCTCCTGAGAGACATTAGGGGTTCCAGAAGTGGGTTGTCGCTGAGGCCCTTTCTCTAAGTACATTTTATAGGGCAAAATCACATGGTGGGTACAACCTGGATCAAACAGTAACTAACCAATACTATTACAATTATAATCACTTTTTAAGCTAATATTAATTGAACAGTAAAATTAGGCAAATAACAAGGGCATATGGATGACACCATTAACTTGGATTATCTATGACTTCTAAAGCAGGATCATTTGGGAGAAAGAATGGGCCCAGGTGTTCTGATCAACACCCAGCTGTCTAACATGCACACAGAATTAATGGCTGGATAGTACCGAATACAGTTCAACCTCAAATTTCCATTCATCCCTGGTGGAAGTTTGCAAATCTGGCTAGTGAGACTCTAATCTCAAGGTGCACAGTGAGCTGTTTGCTGCTTTGCCAGTCATGGGAATGGGAAAAGGGGGTGTAGGCTTTTGGTTTTTCTTTCCGTTTGCTCTCTTTCATGTCTGAGGTATGACTTACCCACTTGATTTTTATCTAAATTAATCTGATCTCTGCATGCAGTGGTTTTCTTTCTTTCTTTCTTTTTTAAAATTTTTGGTGGAACTGGGGATTGAACTCAGGCCCTTTCACTTGCCAGGGAAGCACTTATTCCACTGAGCCATCTCCCCGGCGCCCATGCAGCGGTTTTCTAAATGGCTTTTCTTTCTTGGTTTTATCTGCATTCATTATCTACCACTTTTGTGGGGGAAGAGTAATTAATATGGTCCACATTAACCCCTGTTTTGCAAATGGTTTCCATCGTGGTTGGTGTCTTGGTGTAATGCTAGGATTAAGGATGCCCCATCCTGAGTGCGGGTGACACCAGTATGTAGGCTAAGAGCTTGCATGAATGGAAGGAAAATAGCACGCAGAGGCTATTCCTCCTTCAGCAGAACCAGACTGGTGGTGCTACGACACCCAAGATGGACCAGAAGTGAGGCCTCCTACGGTAGCCACTTTTACCATAGGGATGAAAGGATCTATTAAAAGGGCCCTAATTATGATAAAGTGAGTGGAATCTTGCCAAAGTGCAAAAGACGATCCAGGTGTGTCCACACCAGTCTGGTGGTTTTTAACTTGTTTCATTTTATTTTGAAGAGTAAAAACAAAAGCAAAAACAAATAGCAGATATAATACAGAAACAGAATAAAGTACAACAATACATGTTACAGATTTTCAAAACAAGAACAGCAAATTAATATTGCTTGGTATATTACTTGTTTTATCATCAAATCTGTTGCTCAGATTAACAGATGTAGTTGTGCAAGATTGGACAAAGAATTGAATATTAATGCCTGCTTTCAATAAACCCTAATTTTTTTCTTGTCTCCTTTTATTTATTTTTAAAATTTATTTATTGTTATTCATTTATTTAGTATTTTTATAGGGAAGGGTCTGAAGAGTGCTCAGGGTCTCACTACTAAACAGGACTTGTAGTGATCCACCTGTTTACAGCCTCCCAAGAGCTGGGATTACAGGCGTGTGCCACCATGCCCAGTCTCAATTGCCATCTCATTGCACCCCAGGAGCAGGGCTGGCGTGGCAGGCTCCCGGATCGAACCCCTGGTGCCTGTGTCTGTTTGAAGGTGCTTTAACCCACTGAGCTGTTTGGCCGACCCTGATCATTCTTGCTTTGAAGTTCACATAGTCTGCACACAGGATTGCTGCCCCTGCTTTTTGCTGAGCTCCTGGAGCACGCAGTACTGTTTCCATCCTTTGACTTTTAGCATATGAATTTCATTCTGGGTTAAATGTATTTCTTGTACACAGCATATTACTGGATTTCTTTCTGGGTCCACTCTGCTGATCTATTTCTTTTAGTCAGTGAACTGAGTCCATTTACGTTGATTGCTATAATTGACATGTATTGACTTACATTTGTCATCTTGTTTTCTTGCTTTTGGTTCCCTACTTTTCTCTTGTGTTTAATTGTTTGCCCTGTTTGGTGTGATCTTTCTCTTGTTGTTATCTTTGGAGTTGTGATCATTTTGATCCTTTTCTAGAATATCTTTTAATATTCTGTGTAGGGTTCATTTTTGTCATCATGAATTTATTTTTTTTCTTTGTATTTTATTTCTCCATTAAACTTGAAAGAAAGTGTGGCAAGGTGTATCTTTCTGGGTCAAAATTTGTTTCTTCATAGGACATGAAATACTTAACTCCATGCTCTTCTTGACTTGATGGTTTGTGAGGAGAAATGTGCTGTTATTCTTATTGGTTTTCTTTTAAATGTGATCTGTTTATTTTCTTTAGCAGCTTTTAGTGTGTCATTCTTGTGCCATGTTTCTGGGATCTTGATTATTATATGTCAGCTTGTAGATTTAATTGGCTTAATAGCATTGGGCATTCTCGATGCCTCAGTTAGCCGCAGGTCGGATCGTTTCCCATGTTTGGGGAGCTCCGGCAATTCCTTCTGCTGCAATGCTCACATGTCATTTGTGCTGGCTCCTTCTCTCTCATTGATGCCTGCGAGTCTTACGTTGTTCGTCACTGCATTGTCTCGCTGCCATGGAGTTATTAGTTCCTGGATGTTTGCTGCTTTTAAGAGGTCTTTCCTTACTTTTTCACTAGCTGCTCTGCTGCCTTCAAGGTCTGAAAGTCTACCTTTGCTTTCATTCAAACGCTTTTGCCAGCTTCTAATGAAGCTTTTAATTTCCTGTATTGCTCTTTGAGTCTGATTCATGCATTCTATTTCTTTCCTATATTACTCAGTCTAGGTTTGCAGAATTTTTCTATTCTCGTCTATTTTTTTATCAGTATCTTCATTATAAATGCTTAGCAATTCTGTCATTATACTTATTATTTTTGTTTTCACCTGAAAGAGTTTTTCTGATCTGATTTCCTCTACATGCTTCTGCAGTTGTTTCCTTATTTCACTAGTTGTTATTTCAGAGATTTCAGGTGTATGACTTCCAATTTCTTACACTGGTGTCTCCTGGATTTGTTCTGGGTGGGCTCAGAGCCTGAGACTGCAGTTTTCGCCTTTGTTTTGTCATTTGCTATTTCAGAGAGAACTCTTTATTTTAATTTCTGTGCTGCTTTTTTATTAACGTTTGATCATAGGTAGCTGCATCACTGGAACCAGAACCTCCCCGTAAATAGTCTGTTCTTTAGGTATCTCTCTTTGTTAGACATTCTTGTTTTGTTGTGTTCAAACATCATGCTTTCTCTATTGAGAATGTGGTACTGGTTTCCAATTGACACTTTCCTTTGTTCCGGAGTCCTCCAAGTTGCCTTCTCTCGCCTCCATGCTGAGAGATCTTCCAGCAGGTCTGTTTGTTCCTCAAGCTGGGCCCCCCCGCTCAGCCTAGCAGGGTGTCTCAGCTGACTAGGTGCAGCCACAGGCCTCAGCCCCTCCATCCAGGACAATGCCACTAAATTCCTCCTGTTGGGTCACACACTGAACAACTCAGCACCAAGTCCCAATGACTGCATCCCACACTGCGCTGTTCTGCACCCTGCAGTCTTAGCTCTAAGACTAAGATGCGTTGTTCCCATACAGACCCCAATTTCTGCTTGTCTTAGAATGAGAAAATCCCATTTGAAGAGAAAAGCAGTAATGCCCTCAGACAGTTCTGTCCAAGTGTTCAGAGAAGGTCTCCACCTTTTTGCTCCAGCACTTGAAAAAGACAAATAAAGAACCATTGTGTGCTACAGAGTTGACATTATAGTTGATAACCTAACTTAGAAATCATACAGCTATAAAACCGTACAGACTCCAAACTTTCTAAGGAGAGAAATAAAGTCACTGAAGAAAAGGCTCAGATGTTCCTCTGAAGAGGTAGACATCTGGAATGCACTCTGATTCTTGAGAATGACAGCTGTCTCGGGAATGGATCAGGGCTCTCTGTGTCCTTGGGACTCCTGACAACATTCATAGGATATGGCTACCTAATTGTGGGCTAATGTCAAAGCCTTTAGATGAGGCTGTCAAAGGTGCTGACGCTGCCCCAGCATCAGCCAAAGTGAGTGATAACAATTTCAGGGAAGTAAATTAGGTGCTGACTCAGCGTCCAGCACCAGAATATCTGGCATAAGAAAACCTTTCTTGGGCCAGCGAGATAACTCAGTGGTCCAAAGTGTTATAGCCTGTGCAATTGATTCCAATTTTGTACCTCTGTATGCTTCCACTAAAACTTTATTAACTGTTATAACCTGACATATGTACCACCATCTTGTTCTGTATGCGCCATTTTGTATACTTTTGTCCTTTGTTACCCCTGCCCTTGTAAGCATTTTCTAAAAATTTCTTCCACCCCCAAACTGTTATGACTGTTATGGGAAAAACTCCCCCCGAGCGAGTCCGGTAAAGCCTCAAGGACAAGCTATAAAACCACTGAGTCAGCCAAGAAGCTGCCCTTGGCCCTCCCCTTGTTTAAATTCTTTCAAAAGACATACATTTCCAAACCCATGGCCAGTTAAAGCCATAACAGCAAAATGTCCCAGGTCACAGTGCCCCGATTTCTTAAAACGTTCCCGGAATATGACAACCACAAGGTTAGTCCCCCCAGTCCCCCCAGACTTACTCCACCTGGTCATCCAGTATTGTAATCCACCAATTATTTTAAAGGTCAACCTACACTAACCAATGCAATTTGCTTCTGTATGCTGCTTGCCCCCACCCTTCCTTTGTGGTTTTCAGCCTTAAAAACCCTTGTCTTTCCCCTCCTGGGCGCGCACCTCAGCATCTTGCCGGGGTGTCTGCCGCTGGGTACCAGCTAAAATAAAGCGCTTCCTTAACTTTTGGACTTGCCTCATTGTCATCTGATTTTTGAGCTACAACACAAAGTCCTTGCTTAGGTAGGCTGAGGTAAGCGCAGGGACTGCAGTTAGAGCCCAGCACCGCATGTGCCAGCCCTGCCCCCAGGATGGCTGAGCCAGCCACAAAAAGAAAAACATAAAGAGATTAAAACTCTTCTTTCTCTGTGGATCAGAAAAGGGCTGGATTCATTTGAGTCCTCAATCAAAGGCTAGAGCAGGAGCCATTCCCATGGACACACTTTTCACAAATTTCGATGAAGAGACTACTGCATGGACCCTTGCCTGAGAGCAATAGCACCTACAGCTTCACTAGCAGAAGAAGCTACAAAGTGGGTGTTAGGACAGAGATTAGAAGCCCTAACAGCCCGTCAGATCTGAGCTCTTCTGGCTAAGAAAGGCGATTTCTGGTCAATGAGGGAATGGCTCACTAAGTATCACTCTACGCTCTCAGATACTCCTAAGATTATTGTAAACCTTGTATTGCTATTAGCTGTCCCTTCTGTGATGCCCGTAGGCCCAGAAGTCAGCCTCTCTGGTGAACAACTCATCTCTCAAGCATATGCCAGCAGGCAAAATATCACTGATCTGCCCCTCCAAGACCTGCGGAAACATGGCTCACTAATAACTTTATTCAAGAAGGACATCAAAAGGCAGGCTGCGCTGTCAGCAGCGCCTACCAGTTCACTAAATCTGGACCTTTCCCTCTCGAAATCCATGCTATAAATTGAGAGAGCGGGAACACCTGCTGACCAGGTAAACCCAAAGTGGCAAAGCTCCTTCTCAGTTACCCTTGGCACACCCACTGGAGAACAGGTAGCAAAAAGAGAAATAATTGGAGTCACTTTTCTAAAGTAAAGCCAGTCCTGTGCAGCCTTCTGAAGCACAAGGTCCTTTCCACTCACAAGGACAAAGCAGTCCCTCTCATGCTCTGGAAGGCTTGAGATTTCTCTTCAAAAAAGATTTCTGTCCTGCTGCAGGAACCGTGACAATCTGACCCGCTCTTCATATTTGGGCTACTAAGGAAGGTCAGCTGTCATTAATTTTTCCTCATCTTTTTCTGACAAGTTTTCCTTTCTTCTACCAAGCCAGTAAACCACAGTACCCCAAGATAGTTAGAAAGCACATACTACCCTGTAAGTAGGGTATTCCAGTTTATTCCAGCTTGAAGAAGCTACAGAAGACAGAGATCTGTACTCTCTCAGCACCGCATAAAGAACTATGGGGGATTTGTCTCTCAGGGGGAATTTAGATGGGAGATTTGGGTGCAGGAAATGGTGGCTGTGGGGGGCCAGGGAGACAGCTCAGTAGAACAAGCACTTGCCTGGCAAGTGCAAGGGCCTGAGTTAAACCCCTAGTTCCACCAAAAAAAAAAAAAAAAAAAGAAAGAAGAAAAATGGTGGCCGGGGACATAAGAAACACCTACTAACTACATGATCCCAGAACACATGCAGCATGGTCCCCAAAGCACTGCATATGTGAAGAGCTTTAGCAGGTTTCAAATAGGATGACCTAGGACCTGACCTCATCCTGAAGCACAGGATACCAGCACTCCCACTGAGGACCTGTAGGCAGAAGCTTTTGAGGGTTTCCTGGCGGGAAGGACAGCATAAAGCACAGGCCGCCGTGCAGATCCCGTGCCACGGTAGCTCCCCACCGTGGCCAACTCTGCTCCCCACTTGCCGTGTGTACTTCAACGCTTGCTCGCACTCTCTTTGCCTATTTGTTCAGTCCATGTTTGCTCTGCAGATCACTTCTGTCCCAGTTCTCTGTTTTACTTTCTGAAATAAGCTTTGCTGCTGTCTTTTGCTTCTATTACTCAATTTGTTTGAGATAAGAAGAACCTAGACTCCAACTCCAGAGGTAGAGGAGAGCAACATTCAATCTGGTTATATGTAGTTGGCAGCCAAGATTTAGCAAAAGGCTATCTGAGAGAAAGATCACAGAATGAAAGAGGTTCCAGTGATGTGGCAAAGCTGTAAGGAACTGTATGGTCGAAGCAGATCCAGGCCAGGAAAACGACCACGTGACTGTAACAAGGGCTGCCACAGGGGCAGGGCTGTTGCTTTTGCTTTGGTCCAATCCTATAGCCTGACAGAGTGAGAGGAGACTCCCCGAAGAACAGATGTGTGCATCTGACTCCCTGATAGAAGGCAAGCTGCAAGTTCCCCGACATCCATCTCAACAAATGAATTTTCAAAATGCTTTCAATAGGCATAAAGAGATTCACTACTCAGGACAGAGCTGTCAAGAGGGAGAACTGTGTCTTGCTCCGGCGCTGGGTGCTTAGAACTTCAGGGATGGAATCTGCGTTATGCTTGTGAATCTAGGCAAAGGAAAGGCTTTAATTGACCAGTACAAGTAACACCACTTGGTTCACCGATGGGGCCTTGTTCATGGCTAAACAATTACAGGTGCATGTCGGATAGTAAAAGAAAATGTAGTAAATAGAGTCAACAGCTCTATTTACTGACGATGACAGGAAGACGTGTTCAGCAGAAGCCTGCACCAGTAGAAACAAAGCTTGCTGCATGAACAGTGAAGTGGTATCTGGGCATAGGAAATAGAAAGGAGCAGATGCAATAGGTTTTTGACTCTTTAGGAAGTTCATTCTTCCATGAACGTCTCCCACTGGGTCTCTGGGTCACATTGAAAGTTGTGGTTGACAGGGTGCTGAGTCATTTTAGGTGCTTACAGCGTACATGCATTTCCCAGAGTCTACTATGAGTAAATCATGTGGACCAAGGCCCACAGAAAAAGTAACAACAGCAGCAACAGCATCAGGTAAATCAGGTTTTTGAAATTTGAGGGGTGTGCCCCTCAGACCAGGGGCTCTCCACGGAAGCTTCAGGTGTGGTTGACAGGAGTGATCACACTCCAAAACACACGCACTCTCATGTAAAGCATCAGCGATCTCTTGAGCTTTTGTGATTTTATTTTCTACCTCTCTTAAGACAAGGAAAGCAAGAACAATTGTAGAGTGGGGTTTAAAAATAAATTGCAATTTTATCTTTTTTCTCATTAAAATGAATGAAAAAGAAAAAAAAAAGAAATACAATTAAATGGAGGGAAGAGAGGGACTCCCTCAGTGCCATTGTTTCTTGCTGTACTAATAGGGCTGGTAAAGTTCACACATTCCCATTCCAGGAGGCATTTAACCAAATCAAGATTAAAACCCAGCAGAGTACATTATTTTCTGCATCCACATCCAGCATCCAGTGCTCCTGCTGTGAGACGCAGGATTTCAGGCACTGAAAGGGCCCGGACCTGTGGCTTTCCTGGTTGCTGCCCAAGTGGCCCTTCCCTTGAATTCCCTTTGCACCCTGCATGTGGCGGCTTTACTTGGTGGCTGTGCTGTTTCTGACATCTTTACCTTCCTGAGATCTCCACTATAGCTTCGGCTTCATTCTTACAACCCCATATGTCGCCTTATTAAGACCTGCTTACAGGAGTTGTAATCCTGTAACACGCTGTATAACCATGAAGTCTTTCCTCTCTGGATTTTGTGTCTAGCTTTTGGTGACCTCCATGGATTCTATACACCTACAAAACTAGCATCACATGTGTAGCACCAAGGTTTGCTACTTATGCAAGGTGTCTGGGACTTCGTGACCCATAGCTGTGACCAATTGAGTATCATGAAGCTTTGCTGGTTCTGAGGAGAAAGGGTGCTCCCTAGTTTTATATTAGGAAAAAAAACCTCTCATGGATGCTTTTGTGATGAGCTATCCAAACTCTCCGCCACAGAGCTTAATGCTTCCGCTACCTCCTTATAGCATCAAACTGAAACCGAGTCCCTAACACAGGAGCCTTTGGGAGCATGTAGGTACGATACATGATGAATGCTATACTGTGGTACCTAATGAATACAAAAGAGTGATAAAAAATTAAAAAGATACATTTCACTACAGAAAGTAGTAGGATTTCAGCAATGGTTGCTGTACTATATGATGCCATCTTCAAATTAGTTCTTCAGATTATCAGGTATAAACATGTAAGATTCATTTAAGGGAAAAAAAGAAGATATAAAAAATTCAAAAGGGAAGAAAAAATCAGAATAAAAAAGTTAGTTAAGCATTAACTGCTTCTTTCAAAAGACCAGCAGAAATCGACAATAAAATTATCCAAACTATTCTGTATATATAACTAAATTTATCTTTTCATTATCATTGAATAAGTGAAAATATTGTGAAACATGTTTAAAAATTTTATTGGAGATTTTGGATGCAGAAGAATCTTATCACAACACGTTTTTCAACCTCCCAAGTTAAAACACAAAATCCATTCCCATTTCATGAGATCATTTGGTTGAGTTCATCAGAATGTCAAACGTGAAGGATACTGGAATATGCAAAATTTTTAAGTATTGAAGTTCAACTGTCAAGAAATAATGTCCAATGCCAGTGACTAGAATCTCTGTCCCAAATTTTTAAAAAATGATAACAATTAAATAAGACATAGCCATTATGTATAAAACTACACCTTCACATCTAGTAAAGCCACTTGCTCCATTAACAGTGTTATATTTCGAAAGGTAAAATCACTCTTCACATGTGATTCTTCATTTACAAGGAAACACAGAACTGCACAGTGCAATTCATACACGGCAGACCTACATTTTCCTGCAGCTTAATAATGTCTCAAATGTTTTGACTTATTTCAATTTGTATTCCATTGATGAAAGAGCACCTAAAAGCAACTCTCCATGCATAAACTAGTGACTGAATAATTGTATCTATACTTACTTGTTACTTAACAATTAAATAGCTATTTCATTTGATTTGGGTATTTTTGTACCATTTTGATAATCTATCCAGTTGTAATAATATATTTTCACTTACTGTATGTAAATTCTATGCCTTTATGATTATATTAGACTCTTAGCTTACTGGTAGCCAAAAATAGCTGTTCAGTTATCTGTCAAGTGATTCTGGAAAGATTGGTCTGAATGATAGCTTTGGGACAGACAATTGCTCTCTCTCACTGATTCCACATTCTTCTATTATGAATAATACTATTAACTTTATAAGGAGAAATAAAGAATATGAAAAATAATGTCCAGTTAACCTGAAATCTCTTTCTCATTCTGGCTGAGTGTCTGGGATGCTTGCGTTTATTAGAGGACACTACTTTTTTCCAGAAGTTGTATCGTGAACTGTGAAAGGTGAAGTCTGCTCGGCTATTAGGACAGATGGATTCCCCGGGACAGGATCATAACTTACCTACATTTCACATGGGCAAATTTAGAGTCTTACTAGTTAAGAATGCCAAAGGCTATTAATATCATTTATAAAATTCTGAACCAACTATAAGGAGTAGATTAAAACTGAGCATATTTTTTAAAAAATGGATTCCAACGGTTCATAAGATTTTTCTTAGGTCTAAGCTCTAATGCTACTTCATGGGGAAGGCGTTTCCTGTCTAATCTTTCCAACATATTTCTGTATTATACTTTCTTCACCTAAAATTAAACAGCTTTGTATTTTTGTATTTTATATGCTTATGATGAAAATGTATTTTAGTTTCTGCCTTTCTTGACTGAATATAAGCCCTCTTTAGGGCAGAGAGGTGGGGGGATGAGCCAGAGGCATAAATGAGATGAACAGGCAGAGACAGGCAACTTTTAGAATCAGAAGTCCCAGTTCTCCCAGAATGTATAAAGAATGAAATACAGCCCACGGGACCATGAGGCCAGCAGGATCTAACACACTGCCCTAAAGGAAGTGCTCGTGGCCCTGGGCTACCCACACTTGGGCCAGTCCTAAGGTCTGCCACCTGCGAGACCTCCCAGACCTTGCACTGCTTTTCTGCTACCTTTCTCCAGTGCTCTGCATGAATTTCTGCACAGATGCCCTTCTCTTGTCCTTCGTCTTTAATTCCTGGTTTTATTAAAATAATCAAGCTTCAGTTCAAGCTGCTTTTCCCTGACACTCTCACACTGAGGTGCATTGGTAAAGGACCCCGCCAGACCCTCTTGGGATTCAAGCTTCAAGTGGACCCCCTGGAATCTCCCCCCTTTGTGCTGCCCAAATGTGGTCATGATCTGCAACAAGGTGTATATTGTCATAGGCTCAATGGCTGAAAGAGAAGCAGTGCCTGTAGTGACACAGCATTGTGAGCCATACTTTGACCGTGTGATTGTGCTGTGAAAATTACTTTCTTCAAAATATTAGAGTATCTACAGCCTAGTATGTTGCTGAAATCACTGATTTTTAATAAAACATCACGATGGAGTCTATTTCAGTCCACTGATTTCCCCTAAAGCGTCATGCCTGAGACCAGCTTCGTCCCAGTAAGATGCTATAAACAGTTACAAACAGCGTTGTCGCCAATCTCTTCCAGGGACTTGGACGGGCACTAGAAAACTCAGCACTGTGCTGCTCTGTGTTCCCTTAGACATGAAGAATCACACGTGTAGAGTGACTACACCTTTCGAAATACAACACGGTTAGTGGAGCCAGTGGCTCGCCTACTCTGTGGCCTCCTGTGTTACACATTAGTCACAGTGAATCAAGTGTATGGTAATGAGTCCTCCAAAGGGCGTAGAACACCAGTCCTCGGACTTCAGACTCACAATTTCAAATTATCCCCACCAAGTTACTGAAAATATTCATTCTTATTTTCCTGCTTTCCCCCAGTTAACTTTCATTCCTAGCTGTACTTCTAACTAGCACTTTTGTGTCACCTCCACATCAGTTGTCGTGGCTTTGTAGCTCTACAAATAGTTCACATAGTACTCCCATTATGGAAATGCCGTCGTCATGGAGATTTCATTTAATGCTACATATGCACTGTTATTCTCATGAAAGCATGAATGTGCTTCAGGTGAGTCATGTCCTACACATCTCTTTTGCATCCTTCTGATAATTTTATGTTTCTAAATTGCAGTTGTGCTATTTCTCTGAAGAAAAATAAATGGAATAAAGTGATGTTGACCATAAATTCCTTTAAAACATGATAATCCCATATTTCCTGTAAGGAGTTGTAGTAGCCTTAAATACTGGCTAAGATTAGTGTAATGAAAATATTAAATATAGTGATAATCTTTCATTAAAACTCTATCAAGAGGGAACAACCTGCTTGGGCCCCCTCCTGTCCATCTCTCAGACAGGAGCATTCTTTCCTTCAATAAATATATTCTGCTCATAAAAATAACCCTATCAAATCTCTTCCAGCCTTTAAAACGAGTAGTAAGTAAGGGAGAGGATCAGTCCTCACCCCAAATGTGTAATGTGTAAAACAACAGTACATGCATCCTGAGTGGTCTCAGGGAAGTCTCCCATTTCTTTATCTGGATGGAAATTCCTCCCAACGTCATTCTAACTATGAATCTCTCTTCAAAATACATGGTTGAGATTCAGGGAGTTTCACCTCTGGAAAATGATTGCTCAGAGAAGTTTCTGCCTCTGGCACATAAGATCCTTTTAGAAAAGAGACTCACTGTTGTAAAACATGGGAAGAGGTACATAAAACAGCAGATAGCTCAAGGGAAAAGTATCATGACAATGTCAGGCACCCCAAAATGTAATAGTACTCTGCCTCTAAGTTACATTAAAACAGAATGGATTATATGAGATTCATAGTTTTTAATGAAACATTTTTGAAATATAAGGACATTTTATTTAAATTTGTGTTATTTCATGAAGCTGTAACCAAAGAGCTTAAACATTTTAGACAGCAGGTTTCAGGGTATCCACTTCAACTTTGATTTATGATAGAGACCTTGTTTTAATAGTTCATCTATAAATTAGCAACGCATTCTCCATTCATTAACATCCAGAGTTGCAGCAATAATTAAAACACTCTGAAAGCACAAGTGGAAATCTAAGATTGTAAAGCAATTGGCATTTATCAATTGAATTCCTTAGTACATTACACATGACTGTGAATGTGCTAACATGTTATATTAGCTGTATTGTTGTTTATTTGTTATTTGTTTTTGTTTCTGCTTTTAGTCTTTTTTGAGATAGGGTTTCCCTAAGCAGTTCAGGCTGATCTTACACTCAATTAGCAGCTCAGACTGGTCTCAAACTCTCAGGAATCCTCTGCCTCAGCCTCCTACATGCTGGGGCTACGGACGTGCACCACTATGCCATGCCCTATGTCATTGTTTTTATTTCCAGGGTTGGTTTCATAGTAAGTACTCACCCGCTACCTGTACGTTTCCTTGGTCCTCCCTTAAAGTTAGAGCCAGCGCTCAAGGGGAAGCTTCCCTGAGGAGCTCAGAATTGCTCTTCAACCCTGGCTTCTCCAGCTGCATCTGCAGCAATAGACCCTTTGTATCACAAAGCATGAGAGCAAAATTTTAAAAAATGTTTACAAGTAAAGAAAGCTGAAGAAATATTTGATACTACTGATGAAAATAGAATTAAGGAAATTAACAAAAAAGAAAATTGGCAATAGAGGAAAATTCTAAATTTGGGAGCATTTCTATTCTGAATTCTTTGCAACAATGTGAATATTAATAATCTAATAAAAAAATTGTAAGTTACCCATGAAGAACAAATGAACTATTCAAAAAGAAAAAAATTGAGAATTCATAAAGGAACAGAAAGGACAAGTCTAATTTATCAATTGAACATGTGTACTGTGGGAACAATATATTTATTCCAAAATTCAATAGAAGTTGAATATTTCATATTAGTATAAAGAGCACACAATTATATACTGGGCAAAATATATTTTACACTACACACAAAGCTATAAATATTTGTAGACATATTGACTACGATGAAGATTTTTGCATCTGTGTTCATGAGAGATATTAATCACTACTTTTCTGATCCAGTAATATTTTCAATTATTTTGATATTAGAGTACTCAAAATAGTAGGAAAAATTCATTTCCTTCTATGTACTTCACACGTAATGTTGAAGAAAATGATGTCTTCAATAAATGTTTCGTCAGTAAATTTATCTGAGCTCAGTACTCAAGGCAGGTTAAGAAGATTCACTACACCTCGATTTGGAAAATAGTCCATATTATAAATTTTTCTTCTGGATGGTATGTTATTACATGTTGTATGTAATTGTTTTTAAGAAGCAACATTTTAGAATCATATATACATTTCAGTGATATTAATCCATGACTGACATTACAAACCTCCTAATTTTTGTTCCACTGTATATATAGATTAGCTATAGTATGATTAATTAAATGATATTTGAAATTGCAAATTCATGGCCATTTTAGGTCGCAAATGAGAGGAAAATTTGTCCTAGAAAACGTAAGGAATGCTAAATGTAAACAAGTAACATATGTAAAGAAAATTCAGATAACATACGTTATCACCATCACCAGAGGCCATGAACCTAGAGGCAGGACAAAAATGCATTAAGGATATGCAATGTAAATGCCTCGAAAATCTTGGTGAAGTTCTTGAGTTTGATTCCTGGTACAAAAACAAAAAGAAAGAGAGAAAGAAAGAAAGAAAGAAAGAAAAAGAAAGAAAGAAAGAAAGAAAGAAAGAAAGAAAGAAAGAAAGAAAGAAAGATCGTATAATAGCTATCAGACTTATAATTCAGAATTTTATTGTAGAAAAAAATTAAAATTTTAAAGTTAAAGCACGTTGCCCAGGAGGCCTAGATTAGTGGTGGATAAAATGCCCCGAGCCTGTTGCCCAGAGCCTGTGAAATGATCCAGTAGTGGAGGAAAAACTGCTGTAAATGCTTTTTAATCTACTGCAACTGCACATGGAAACGTGAGTGACTACAGAGAGAAGCACTCTATCTATAGGGATCTCTGTTGTATTGCAAATGATGAGACCAATAAAATTGTATGTATTTTAAACAGCCCAGAAGATTATAGTTTGCAGGAAGGATTGAAAACAAGATGGGGGCTGGGGAGATAGCTCAGTAGAATAAGCACTTTCCTGGCAAGCACAAGCACCTAAGTTCAATCCCTGGTTCTTCCAAAACAAAAAAAAGAAAACCACACAAATGGAGGAAAGAAAGGCAAAACTGCAACTTGAGGAACTAAAAATATAAACAGTGATGTTATAGTTTTTTAAATTTTCTGTTCATATGCAAATAATTGAAATATTGTTAATATTTACAGAAATAAAGGAATAATAAAATATTCATCACAATACTTGAATTATAGTAGGAAATCCATAGCAATTTAGTGAATAAAATAATTAAATGGATCATTGGGGATAGAAATGTTGTTTTTTTGAGAAGAAAAGGAAGCTATCATGTGAACTTGACCTAAGATCACCCTGTTCTTCTGAGGACAGGGTTCTATGGAGGGTAAAGTGGAGTGAAGTTCTGACCATACGGAAGGGATTGTTGAAGTCATGAAAACGCACGTTACTTAATGTCAAAAATATGCGCAGAAAGGTAGAAAGAAAAATATATACATTTTGTCTATTTGCAAATTAAGTAGAGGTTTTGAATGTGAACTGCTAGAGCCATTAGGAAGACAGTAGAAAGTGAGAAACTGCTCTACAATTGTCAGTGTGTCATAAGAGTGAAATAATTCTCTGTAAAATAAAAGGTGAGAGGAAGGATAGCAGGAAATATACTGAAACGGACTTGGACTCCCATCAACTCCCTGTTGCATTAGCCTAAGTCACTGTGCTGGGGCCTGTCTCTAGCAGGCAGGGCGGGTTATAAGTGAGCACCTGCTCACGTGCATGTTCTGGCTTATTTTTAATAGTTGAGTGCAGTTAGTGAAGAAGTATGTGGACAGATAAATGGACTGAAGTGCAAGTTGTACTTCAGAAATGTTTTATGCACAAAGAAATCATTTTAAGTGAAAGTCATAGCAATATGACTGTATATTTACGGTATATAAACTGTATTTAAATATATTAATGAAATACAGTGAGTCCCTTAAACCAAAGTAATAAGTGCCACCCCATTATTGTTTTCTTTGTTTTTATTTTCAAACATAGTTTCCCTCTATTTTATGTGCCCGTAACAGGGGGATAGTGTCCCTCATTCAATATGCCCAAATTACATAATTATGAGGTGCAAGTAAATTTTTGGACACTTTGAGCATATATAGTATTATTTTCCTTCTGTTCAGTCAACCTGGTGAGAAATAAAGGAATGATATTCCGCTGGTAATCGACCTCTACTTCCTCCATCATATAAAAGTTTCATTATGAAAGTCCCAGCAGCAGAGCAAGAACAAGTTTTCCACTTTATTGTTTCCAAGGTGCAATGCAAATTACGCGGGTAGCTGGATGTTATACACTTAAATAATCAAAAGGTGCAAGTGTGTGGCAGAAGCTCAGTTATCAATATATTAAGGTGGGAATACTTCAAGGCACATTCTTCACCACTTAGTGTGCTGACACGAATTCATAACTCTCATACTAGAAGGATACAATCATGTCATTTCTTTATACTTGAGTTATGCTGAGTCAAATTAATTTTTGTGGCAATGCATATTTACTTTATGGAATGACATGGACATAATTTTGCAAATAAGCTTCATTGAATGTATAGAAATTTGAAAAGAAGTATCTTCAAAATTAGATCTCCATGACACAAACAGCGTGCATGCCTGCGTTGTCGTAGGAGAAATCAACAACTGGTCACAGCACTCTTCCTAAATTCACATTCAGGGTTTTTTTTCCTAAACATTGTGGCACAAAAATCACAAAGGAAAGAAGAGATTAGCTATTATCTATGGAGAAAGAAAATCTATGATAGTACTCTGCAGCTGCCTGTTAAATGTAGGATAAACTTCTCTTCCTAGAGAGAGGCTATGTTTAATGTGCTGTGGTGGATTTCCAGTTCTATCCCAGAGCACCTCAGCTCGGTATGCTAATGAAAATGCTGCTTACTGTCTGAAGCACAGGCGCCGAGTGCAATGCCTATGGTGGCTCTCGCTTTGAGCAAGAGCTGTCTACTTAATGAGTTTCATAAAATATTCCATAAAATGTTATCTCAGGAAATATTTCACTTGATTTTTCTTTAAACATTCTCTGGTGTGCTGCAGAGCACGAGATGATTTAAGTGACTTGTTGGGTAGTGAGGATGGTGCTGTAGCCACAGGATTGTGTGGGTATCGTGGGAAATGCTGTAATGAACTTCTCAGCTCCATGGCCAGAATTAGTCCATTTATTCATCAGAATCATGATGCCGCCCACTTTGTTTATTGGCTCTGTGACTCATCGCAATCATTTTACTCAGATCAAACTGTTTCTGCCTAGTTTGTATGAGCATGCTAAAAAAAACAAACAAACAACAACAACAAAAAAAAAAACCTAAAAACTTTAAGTATCTATGAGGTACTAATTCAAATTCAAAATATAAATTAAACCATCATGCTATTAAATTACATATTTCTCTGCTGATATGAAGCTTAAGTGAACAGCTAATTAAAATTTTCCATCTCAGATTTTATGGTGAAAAAACAGATCTTTTGCCTTTATCCACTTTTTTTAAAAATCAGTTTTCTTCAGCATATGTTCCAGCTACAAAAAAGTTACGCAACTCATTCTGAAGATATATAATTTATAAATCATGAAAATTAAAAAGTCAATTTTGTTCTATCTGGAGGAACTTCCTCAAATTTGAGTAAAATTGTCCGCCTTATCAAAGTGTAATTATCTTTATCAATAAAATGCTTGCAATCACTTTCTTTTTTTTTAAATTTTTATTTATTTGTGTGTGTGTGTGGCCAGCTCAGCCCACCAGGGGGCGCGGCTGGCTGGCATGTGGTGCTGGGGGATCGAACCGCGGTCCCTGTGCTTTGCTGAACTTGTTCTAAGTAGGTGCTTTAGACCACTGAGCCATCTCGCCAGCCCCCTGCAATCACTTTCAAATGGCAAAAGTTTAATGAAGAATCTTTTTAAATTTTGCTACAGTATATGTGTAAGAACTCACATTTTTGTAATCCATCAGGGTGGTACTTCTTAGAATACATGCATTTATGATATTGACTAGTTTGCTGTCGACAACTTAGGTAACTGCCACGGAGCGCTGCGTAATTCAGGCATTTCCTCCTCCCTTTCTTCTCCCATTCCGCCTTCCTCTTATTGTTCATTAGTTTTCTTTTATTTTGAAGAGTAAAAGCAAAACCTAAAACATGGTACAAAATAGGACAACATATAGCAGTATATATGTTATAGACTTTCAAGACAAGAATAACTAATTAACATTTTTTTTTTCTTTTTTCTGGAACCAGGGATTGAACTCAGGCCCTTGCACTTGCCAGGGAAGCGCTTATTCCCCTGAGCCATCTCCCCAGCCCCAACAATGGTTGTTATATTCTCTATTTTTGTTATCAGCTCTGTTGCTCAGGTTAAGAGAAATAGTGATACAAGATTGGACAAATAATTATTAGTGCTTGCTTTCAAGAAACCTTAACTTCTTATATTTTTTATCTTCTTTACTTTTTAAAATCTTATTTTAATTTGAAGAGCAAAATCAGAAGCTAAAACAAATAGAAAAATAGAAACAGGGTAACACACAACAATATATATGTTATAGATTTTCAAAACAGGAATAGCTAATTAACAATGATTTGCTAAAAAAACAGTGATTGTTATATTGTCCATTTTTTAATCATCAAATCTGTTGCTCAGATTAACAAATACAGTTATGCAAGATTGGGGAAATAATTGAATGTTGGTGCTTGCTTTCAAGAAACCTTATTTTTTTCCTTTGTTTGTTTTAGTATATTTCAGAGAGTATAATAACTGATGACATTAGAGCTGGTACACCTTTAGCAGACCGATGAGAAGTATTCATCATGGGATTTGTATTACATGTTGCTGTCCTTAACATAGTTGCTCAGATCGCAGACATCAGCATACGAGTTGAAAAATTTGTTCATTTCTGAATGTCACTAGCTGTTATTAGTATTGCTCATTGGACTCATTTTTTAATTACATTTTCCTTTTCTGTTTTTTGTCCATTCTACCTTTATAAGTTCAAATTAAAATTGCAATATAAATACCATAAGAAGACATTTCTCTCATTCACAATTTTACATTGTCATTGTATATATTAAATATTTTTGTTAAATGTATAATTATACTGAATCTCATTTCCTATAAAAGTATTTTAAAATACGTACCATTAGACTTCGACTGAAGAAGAAAAGAAAAGAAAATGTGAAAAATGATCTGATCAGAAGTTAATTTTTGTATTTGCTGTAATATTTAGAAATAGTTTTGATTTACTGTGGTTTGGTTTGCACACCATTTCAGGACTTATACAATTATTGCAAGAATTTATCCTTTGGGTTTTCTAAATACAATATGTGCATTAAGAAATTGTACTTGTCTTTGCGCAGATTGTAGGTCGGCGCACAGTAATACTAAGTATTGTAAGCTTTCTTGTGCAAAAGCTAGGCAGGCAGCGGAAATGATGGTAATGGAGAGGGGCAGGAAAAGAGGCGAACTGATCAGAAAGGAATGTCCTGATTTCATATATTTTTATGCACGTGGGCCACATATGAATTAACAGATGTTTATATTTAAGAAATACTACTTGTAAAGTGTAAAGTTCAAAGATAGTTTGAATATCTATCCTATTTTGAATATACAAATATAAAATGGTCGTTCATTTGTAAGATAACAATATGCAATGTATTAATTATTGAAACTGTCCTACTAATTTGATTTGAAACTGTGTCATTGCTATTTGTTTCTCAATAGAATTATGGAAAAAAAAAGAAACTATGTCATTGCTGTTTGTTTCTCAATAAAATTACGGGAAAAATTGAAAAAAAAAAAAAAACCCACAAAGACAGTTTGAAGCTTAAATGGCTTCCAAAAGGCCACACGTGAAAATCGTGTCATCCCAGGTGGCACTGCTGGGTGGTGGCGCCTCGTGGGAGGAACCCACGCGGGGGGGTGGTGGCTTCCAGCAGGAGCCAGGGACGCCGGGACACAATGCATGCCAGGCACAGTATAAATTAGGAAATGGTTTATCTGACCCACGGTTTCGGAAGTTTCAGCTCTTGACCAGTTGGTCTGGAGGCAGAAACATAAAGGCAGGAGGGGTGGTGGAGCCCAGTCATTCACTTGCCGTCCTGAAGCCAGGCAGAGCCGGGCTCGCTGCAGACGCAGCCAGAGTGAGCAGCCTTCCCCAGGGGGCCTGGTTGCCCAGAGCATGCTCAACTCAAACCCATCAGTTCATTTATCCACACATAAGTGGGGACCCTCATGGTCCAATCACCCACCGGGTATCTCTTAATACAATGAAACTGACCATGGAACACTGGCGCAGCCTTCATGAAAGAACTGCAATTTTAAGTGTACTCGGGTAAAGCCTGCACTTCCCCTGCCAAAGCACCGTCTAACCCGCACTCGTTGGCTTGTTCCTGTCCAGGCGCTGACCCCCTTCCTCCTCCCCTTGTCTGCCTGGATCTCTGCGTCAGGGCTGCAGCCCTTAGTACTTATTATGCACCAGATTGGGCTGCTGTGGTAAAAGCCACAGTTCAAATTGCTTATTTATTACTTAAATCCTTGTCGTAAACTCTCTTAATTATTTGAATTGCATGAATGATGTGCAAACAAGCATAAATATTCTAACAAAAATGAACTCTTCTGCTAAGGAAATTTTTCACATGTCTGTGATAACTAAGATTATAGAGTGAACCTTTATTCTATTTTAAAAACTACTGAGAATAAACCAGGTGTTTTTTTCTTTTTCTTCGAAAAGGGGCAAGCAAGGATGTTATTTCCTAACAAGGTTGTTTACCCATTACTTTCCCTTAAATATTTTTGCTTTTTCTTATTTATATATCTGCCTAGGCAATTTGTGTCACCTTGAAAAAGTTACATCTTCTACATGCAAAGAATAGTTTGATTGTATGCAGAAGACTAACATATACATAGTTTATTCTAAATATATCCTTTATGGGTTATTTCAAAAGGCAAAATAATTATTTTAACATGCTAAAGTTGCATGCCAGAGCAAAAGATCAATTGCAAGGTGTTGATTTTTTAATCATTGAATATTTGTAATATTTAGCTTAAAAAGCATTTCTATGAAAAAAATGCTTTGCATTTTATTAAAATATACCAAATTATAAAATGGCGAAGGCAGTCATTTATTTTCGTTATTGCTATAAGACATTAGCTTACATAACACCGTCGTAATGTTCCTTCATGTAAATAAAGAGAAGTGACTCACGTGACAACTTACTAAAAAAAAAAGTAAAAATCCTTGATGATTAAGCACAAAAGATTCTGCTAATAACTAATAAAGTGAGGTTGTATTGTCATTGACATATTGCAAATGTGCCGTTTTAATTGATTCATCGATTCTCTCTTGTTATCATAATGTC
>NW_004524660.1:6702717-6715154 GCF_000260255.1 Octodon degus | reverse complement strand
ATATATAAACTCAGGACCTTGCCCTTGCCAGGTGGGCGCTTATGCTTCTGTGCTGTCTCCTTGGCCCTACAATGCCAATAATAAGCAATTCAATAAATGTTTCCTTTGAATTTAAGATAAATAATAGGCTCCTCTTATCCAAAGGTGGCACTCCACCCAAAAGGCAAATTACTGGCCTCACTTTTCCTTTCACGCCTTACTCTTGGTCGCCGTGGGTCGACCGCTTTTCCTTCTCCACACCTTCCATGGTGACATGTCCACCTTGAAATATCTAAAGCTATGATCCAAAATGCAGCATTTGAGTGATAAGAAAAGCAACTGAGTGAATGAGGTTGTGGGGCAGCATCAGGCAGGAAAATTTTCTTATTATGAAATTTATAAGAAGAAGAAATGGGAAACCTATTTGCTCATCTAATAGTCAGAAATATCCTCAAATTTTGGAAGAGATGCAAACAGATGGAATCTAACCAGGGCCAAGTCCCCCTAGAAACACAAAATCAGAATGATTCTTTACACTAAGCCGTCCTCATTGCCCCCTAAATTAATGGAGAGATTCACTCTGACCTTCAGCCTCAGGTTGTTTCCGGACATTTCTGGGTCCAAAGCAGAAGCTGCGGTGGAAGGGCCTGAGAGAAGGCTGTCCCCACGTCCAGAAGCTGAGAGCAGGCAAAGCAGGGAAAGGCACAGGCAGGGGTCAGAGGCCACCCTCGAGAACACCCTCCCCAGGGCTCTTATGTGCACATGTAATGTTCTTGAGCTAGGAAAACTTTGCATATATTAAGGGTTTATTGGTTTTCCTTTTGTAATATATATATATATATATATATATATATATATATATATATATATTTCTTGGTACAGCGTCTCCTATGGAGTTCAGACTTGTAGTGATCCTCCTCCTTTCAGCCTCCCAGCAGCTGGAATTACAGGCGTGTGCCACCACACTCGGACTCCATCACTGGCTTGGCCCACCCCAATGGCGGGCCGGAGCAGCCTGTGGTACCAGGGACTGAACTCCAGTCCCTGCGCTTGCCTAAGCAGGCACTTAGCTGAGCTCTCTAATACTTTTCTATTTAACAAATTATGCTTGTCATTGCTGTTTTATGATAGTCTTGATTCTTACCCCGTGCAAGTTTCTACAAAGGGAATAATTTTGGTTATTATAGTTGTGGTGCTAAGGAATGATTTATTTATTTTTTTTATATTTTTGGCAGAACCAGGGATTGAACTCAGACACTTGTGCTTGCCAAGGAAGTGCTTACTCTACTGAGCCATCTTCCCGGCCCTAGGAATGATTTCTTGAAAGATCTTCTTTATCACTTCCTAAGATTACACTTCCTCACAAAAAGATTTTATGAACTTGAAATGTTCAATACTATAGTTGGACTCCATTAGAGACTTATATCAGAAGTGTTTCTCTTATGATTCTCTTCATGCATTCTTTTTTGGACTTTTGATTTCATTTCTAATCTAAAAGAAGTTTAAATGTGAGCACCATAAGAAAATGGTGTGCGAATTGAAAATCAACGGCTTCTTGGATTCATCAGATAATTGTGTTTAGTGAAAATTGCCACTTTGAAACAAGTAGACACAGGCATGTTCAGAGTGTCTCACGAAAGACCTCTTTATGTGCAGCAGAAATAGGTAGTTACCCAAGCTGTTAGAACATTCGAGCAACAATTCTGACAGCCTTCTGGAGTGGAGTATAGAAAACCTCAAGCATGCAAGGCTCATGGAGGAGGTGGCCATTGCTGGGGACAGCCTCATGCTGCACTGAGCTTGGCCCTGTGGAAATTCTACTCTCTTCCAATGGAGCTCCAGAAGTTGTCCACTGAGTTCTGGGCAAAAAGAGAAACACAAATAAATATTAAATATGTCAAGAAACTCTCCATAACAGAGAGGAAATTTACCAACATCTTACTTGATGTTGAGTGAAAGAAGAACATACATTGGCCTAACATCAGGCATAGCTTTACTGAGCCATCTAAGGGTCTATATCAGCCTATCTCATGCAGCTGTAAAAGAATATCCATCACTAGGCAATTTATGAAGAACAGACATATGCCTTTTACAGTCTGTAATCTGGGACACCCAAGATCAAGACACAGGCACATTTATTTTTTATTCCAAGAAAGTTTTTCAACTGAAGAGGAACACTATGTCACCACATAACAGGAGAGCAGAAAAATAAGAGGGAGTAAATTCTCTTTTCCAGCAGCGTCAACTTATTGATTGAAACAGTTCTTATTATGCCACATCTCTGAAGTCACGGCATCGGTGTTAAGTTCCTAATATATGAACGTCAAGGAAAGCAGTCTGTGAAAAACAAAAGTAAAAATGTAACACAAGGAATAAGAGTCACAGTGTTAAGAACTTTGGGAATTTTTCAAGCCAAGAGAAGAATAGAGAACAAAAAGAATTAAATGTATTATCCTAGAAAACATGAAGGTCATGGAGTTGTGACATGATTCCACTCAAATACTGAGATTAGCTTGAAGGTTAATGTAGTAGTCCCCATTGCCTGTATTAATCACTATGAAAGCAGACTCTCAGATTGTGATAGGAGCAGAAATTGTAACACACAGAGACTCTTTCAGAAGGAGTGTTTAGGGAAATGCAAGAGCAAAGAAAACATATACATTAACAGAAATTGAAACCTGTTGAATTTACGGCTACTTCAGTGATTAAACATAAATCAACCACTACCAATATGAGGTGAAATCCAAGGTCTATTGACCTCAGTTTTTATTCAGGAGTACATGCAACCTTGAATCACAAGCCTTATCAGGATGGCAGCTTAAACAAAATCTGAAGATACAAAGCAGATATCACACCAAATACACCCACTCCTGTACCAAGTATTTAGGAATTACAATGAATTTAAAGTATGGTTGTTAGATCAAAATTCTAATGATGGAAGTGCACATCAGATAAGAACTGATGGGCAATGTAAGCAGAAGCCTTAAAAATAACAATGCTAGAATCTGTGATCCTCGTAACAGAAATCAATCATGGCTTTTAAGGCTACATCCATAGACTCAACATGAAAGGAAATAATCGATGAGCTGGAAGACTAGTTAAGGATGCAGTATATGTCATCTGTGGCTGAGCGTGGAAAAGGTTTCTTTTGTATCATGGTTGCAGTGCATAGTCTTGTGGCTCCAAAGCAGACCACCTGGCAGGTGGGAGCAGTGGAGGAGAAGCTGCTGCCCTCATGGTGCCTGGGAAGCAGAGAGAGAAGAAAGGAGACAGAATAGGAGGAAAAGCAGTTCAGACCTGACCCCTGATGACCAGGGCCCCCTGACCTGACCCACCTCCCCCAGCAAGCCAGCTTCATCACCACCATCAGCCAATGGGCTTTGGGGAGGCTCAGACCAACCCTACTACATTCAACAAAAACTTTCCAGACTAGGGCTGGGGAGATAGCTCAGTAGAATAAGCACCTGCCTGACAAGCAGAGTCCTGAGTTCAATCCCTGGTACCACAAAAAATTAAATAAAATAAAAAATAAAATTAAACCTTCGTATGCCAAAAGGATATAAAGGGAAGAAACCAATGAAGCATCCCAGAATAGCTGGACAATTAAAAATGTCATAATATATGTTAATTTTAATATCAGCAGAAAAGGAATGGAGACTAGTATGGAAGAAAATAGTAGCAACAGCCAATATCTTTCCAAATTAGTGACTGACATAAAGCCACAAAATTTGGAAGATCAATGAATACTTGTATTTATGAATACTGAAAAAAATCAAACAAATATCCAAAATGTGCTATGACTATTCAAAGATAAAAGCAAGGAAAAACAAAAGTGTTTAAACTAAAGAGGAGTGAGTCTCCTCACCTAAAGCATCAATGTGAACCTCTCAGAAAGATTAAATGTAAGAAAAAAGTGGGTGGAAATATGTATTGTGCTAAAAGGATCTATGACTGGTTTCTACCAATCTATCTCTATTCAGCAACATTATCCTTCAAAAACTACATCTGAAAAACAATTTTTAAAAAAATGATCAAAACTGTCGTGAAAATGCCTGATCATAAAGAAATGTTAATAAAAAGTTTGAAAAAGAAAAGATACAGGTAAAAAAAATCTGCCTAAAAGAGAAATGATAAAGAAAATATACAAAGGTAAATATCTTCTTTTAGAAAACATGCATCTGAATGATAAATATTTGTTTTAAGAAATAATATGAAGAATATCTTGGGTCACTATGATATATAGATGAGAGAAATTAATATCAGTGAGGTCAGAAGGGTTGGGAAGAAGGAATGGAAATTACATGGGGCAATTTAGCTGACAATAGGTGAAGCAGGGCAAAGAAATACTGTGCTTCCAATAGTAAGCCATATTGTAAGTTTTGAAACTTAAATAATCTGCAAAGAATTACAATTGATACACTGAAAAACAGGCAAAGCTGAACCATACAAAATGATTAATTAGGACTACAGAAAGCAGGGTGAGTTAAGTGTACAGGAACAAAGAGCAAATGCGACAGATGATTAATAGTTACAAATATGAAAGATAGCCATCATTTTAAAGTAGGGCAGATCACCTAAAGGACAGCCAGAAAGGAGAAAAAATCGTACCTGAAACTTGCCATTGTCAAATGATTACAACCTCTAGGACACAACTGAATTTACCCATGGCCCTAAAGAAGAAAGTGAGATGAAGGACCCTTGGCTTGAGTTAAGGACCCTTGCAGTGTCCACGGGGTGTTGTTGTTGTTGTTGCTGCTGTTGTTGCTGCTTGCCAGATTACACTCCTTTACCACAGGCCAGTCAGTAGAAGGGCATAAACTGGCCCAAATAAGCAAGCAAGCAAAAGGTTGAACGAATCCAGTGAGTGTTTAGATCACCTATTTATGTGGAAAAAAGTTATATCAGACTTTCAGCATTTAGGATCACTTTTTGCCCAGTTTTTCTCCCTTTCGAGAAGATTATGAATCAACTCAGTTCCAAATGTAATGCCTCAAGAGTCAGTAAGTTGGCTACAGCCAGGTGGATTGAGTTTAGGAAGTTCTCCTATTCAATCTGGTGACAATTTCTCTTGGTAAGCCAGCGGCAGGATTTAGGAGGAGAAATTGGTGGAGGAAAATTTTGGTAAGGCCATTCAAAAGGCTTTTCATTGTTCTCTGTTTTGATGCTTCTCTCAATTCCCCATCCTCCAAAGCATAATGCATCATTTTTCCCTCCTCCTTTTATTTTCGCTTTACCTGTCCTCTCGCTTACGCAGCCTTGGGGCCTTTTCCTTCCCAGCAGTGAGAGATCCTTAAGAGACCCCTAGACACACCTCTCTGAGCCCAGTAGTGCTCGTGTATACGAGTACTCAAGACGAAAACCACTTACCGTGTCCGAGTAGAATGGGAATGGGTGTCAGGCTGCACTACTCAGGGATTACAGCGGCTTCTCTAGATGTCCCTTCAGCTGAGCAGCACAGCCTTTCCTGGTTTCCATGGGACTCAGAAAATCTTGCTCATGCAGGAAACATCAAATAAGATGAAGCTCCCTCCAGTGTCTTGAACGATGTGGGGAGAATGCGTCTCTGGTCGCCTCTCATATTTCTCTTTTCTTTTTTTAATCTTTAACACTTTCTTTTTCCAAGAGCAGACAAGGGAAGTCCTAAAAGCCTACCGTGCAACTTTCTAGGATATGAGCAACTCAAAACCTATCTCTGAAATGTCACTTTAAGTTGCTTGTACTTCACAAAATTGGGGTCATATTAAAACAGAGGATTTAAAAAGAAAAGCATTATTTCTCTTGGCAATACATATGGGTCAATGTAAGTTAGAAAATGGGGATCTGCAGCCTCTAAATTTTATAATTTCTTTTCTTTTTTCTTTCTTTCTTTCTTTTTTTTTTTTCTTTTTGTATTTAGTACAAGGCCTCCAGGGTCTCACTACATAGATCAGACTCATAGTGATCCTCCTGTTTTCAGCCTCCTAAGCACTGGGATTACAGAAACACACCACCATGCCCAGTCTCAATTGCTTTCTCAGCAAGCCCCACGGGTGGGGCCAGCACAGCAGGCCGGGGATTGAACCCCAGCCACTGTGCTCTGCATAAGCAGGCGCTTCAGCCCAATGAGCTATCTGGCCAGCCCTAAATTTTTAGACAATATTCCAACTTGATTTATTTTGAAGGAGGGAGGGGTGGTGAGAGAAATTCCCCATGCACAGGTGTGTATGGTCGTATACAAAGACCCCATGTTAAGTGAGTCTCATATAATCTGCTGTGCCCACGGGCAAAGAGGACACATCAAAATACCCAGACCACATGAAAGCTGAGGTTGTAGGCGCCCCAAGTAGTTAATTCCAGATGCCTGTGGACTCAGATACAGAGTCGACAGGGGCTCTAGAGACCCCCCGGGAAGAACTGGACCCATGGGTGCTACTTAGCCCAGCCTGTGCTACCCCAGATCCGAGTCCTGTGTCCCAGTCCTGTCAACCCATCTGTCCCTCAAAAGCAACAGAATCTGAATAATAAGAATTGCTGTGTCTTGTCATTCTTTTATTTTAATTTTTTTTAGTCTTTTATTAATTTATTTGGTACAGGTCTCACTATTCAGCTCAGAGTCATAGTTATTCTCCTTTCTCAGCCTTCCCAGTGCCACCATGCCATTTCCGAGGCCAGCTCAGAGCACCTGGGTTCTGGGACCCCACAGTGTACAGTACCAGGGATCGAACTCAGGTCCTTGCACTTGACAGGCAGGCGCTTAGACCACCGAGCTATCTCCCAGCCCACTTCTTATCATTCTAATGACTCAAAAGTTAATATGTGGCTGCTTTCAGAAGTTTCTAAGGTAGGTGAAACAGTATTATAAGAGTAAATGTTCCGTTCTCCATTAGAGAACTGTTGTAGCACAGGCGAAACAGGATAGGATCCAGATGGGATTCACACATTAGTTTCGGAGCTTGACTGTAACTTGTCATTTGACTTGGACTGTTTTCTACATTCTGCCTCCCTGGAAAGAAAACCTATACATGAGCAGCAGCTTAGGCTAAGGCCAAAGAAGTTCATGCCTGAAATAATGCCTGAGGTGTGGGTAAGTTACAGTGCCCTTGCGGAACCCCGTTTGCCAATATCAGACTGGAAATTAGAGCTGCAAGAAATGTGAAGAAGCGATTCCTCTCATGAATGGTGGGAAGAGAACCTGCGAGTAAACCAGTCAGTTATGGAAGGTTAGGGAAGCCACCCAAGACCAGCGAAATCACTCGCTTCACTTCTGGGGTGCTTAGCGGAGAGCCTCGGTGGTGTACTGACGCTGAGCCCAGCTCACGGTCAGGACAGCTTTTACTGGAGACACACTTCATTAGCCGGTTAGGGCCAGGTGTGTGCAACAAGCTTTAGAAGCAGGCTCTGGGTTTTCAGGTCCCGACTTTAATGTTTTCAGAAATAGATATGCAGCTGTGGACAGCCAAGCCAAGGGAGGTGCGCACAGAGCCAAGAACAAGCCAGTTGACTGGATTACCTACAGAAAGCAAAACCCTTGCTCCTTGAAAGGCTGAGTCTGGACCTCAAGGCTCTACTTAAAAAGAGGGAAATTAGGGCCAGCCAGATAGCTCATGAGATTTAAGCGCCTGGTTAGGCAGAGCGCAGCTGCCGGGGTTCAGTCCCCATTGTGCCGCGTGGGCCCCACCCCAGGTCGTGTTGAGACTGCAACTGAGACTGGGCGTGGGGACGCGCCTATAATCCCAGCGCTTGGGAGGCTGAACACAGGAGAGTCACTAGGAGTCCGATCTAGTAGTGAGACCCTGTACATCGTGTACACCTCATAAACTCTGTCCTAAATTAAAAAATAAATAAATAAAATAATAAAAAGAGAGGCTGTGATGAGAAAGTTCACGTGCCTCCATTGTGGCTGCCCTGGATGACGGAAATCACCCAAAACCTCTGAAAAAAGTACACAACATATTAAACCTTAGAATCAACCCAAATGACTGCCAATGCATAGGAGAACAGTGTAATGGTTGAAGATGTGGGATTTTTAAATATATAATAGAGTACTATTTGGCCATCAAGATGAATAAATTTGCGATATTTCTAGGTAAATGGAAATTTCTAGGTAGATGAACCTTCAGACTATATTGTTAAGTGAAATTAATCAGCCACACATGTGTAAGTATTCCATTGTCTTTCTAGTATGAATAACTGTGAATATAAATAAGGACTAAAATATATGATAGATATTGTGAAATAGAAAATAGACAGGAGAAAAAGAAAGGGAAATAAAGTAGCTTTCTACTAGACCAGCACATGTAATTCTTCCTAAGATTCCCTGGATCCAATTTTAGTAAGCTACGTGTCGTCACTGGTAGTGACAGTATGCCTGGGGCCAAATGGTTTAGAATCCCTCTAACCTGCAGATTTGTGGAAAGAATTTTCACTCAGGCTTTCCTCCTTTTCCCAGAATGCCTTACTTCATGGTATGCAAGACAATTCGTGTGTCTATGGGCAACTCTGTCTAGCAATAAAATACACATCTCCTTTTTTTCTTAATACAAAATTATGATCAGGTCCACTAGATAATGTATTTAAAGAGAACTCAGTGTACTTTATTTACTCATTTATTTTTCATGTATGTATGTGGTACAGGGTCTCACTACACAGATCGGGACTAGTGATGTTTTCAGCCTCCCCAGCGCTGGGATGGCAGTCATATGCCACCAGGCCCAGACTCAGTTGCTGGCTCAGCATGCCCTGGGGGCAGGACTGGCACAGCATGCAGGACAGGGATTGAATCCCGGTCCCTCCGGTTGCCTAAGCAGGTACTTAGTCTGCTGAGCTATCTCACCGGTCCTAACCTAGGTATATTTTATGAAACGTAGACCTACTGGTCTAGAATATGAAAACACCAGGAGAGGCAGTTCACAGCCAGCCTGTTACCATTTCCTTAAAAGAACCAAACAGCTATCATATAAAACAACATCCTTTAAAGCAGGAGGCCCACACAGCCAAATAATTTCGAAGTTCTTCAAACCTGGCCTCGTGTTCCCTGCCAATGCCCGTGAAGTCTCCCATCATTGTAACACTAAAATCAACTGGCAAGTACTTGTTAGCTCAAGATTTTCGGGTTATTACTGAAGCCGTAATTCCACTCTATCTCATACAGACGTTCCTCCTTAATGATCAAGTTCCATTCCTGCAGGTAGGTCATTAAATTAATTGACCCCTACATAAGGAATTGTATATGGGATGCTCATTACAATATTCAGGACAAAAAAAAATGGCCAAAGAGACTCCAACTTGACAGCTTTGCTTTCATTTGCCTCTCTCCCATGCAGTACCATGACGTCTGAGAGAACATAAAGAGCCACAGCAGGACCTACAGGGTCCAGTGTCATCAGCAAGAACTGCAGCACTGTATGGGCAAGATATATTGCTCAAAATATAAGTCAGGCAATGTATAAAACAAGCCTCTATTGTGAATCAATCACACATTCTGGATTCAACGACTTCTGAAAAAGACCTGGCTATCACTGCATAGGCCTTTGGGGGACAGCTAACATAAGCTATAGCACTCCACCCCGGCTCCCCAAAGACTCATGCATACCTCTGTATCCAAAGGGAATTCAGTCCATCTACAGTGATTGCCAATGTCTGAACATTTTCAACATTACTGCAAAGTTCAAAGTCAAAGTCACCTGTGGAATTTAAGACAAAACCTTAGAACTGAGACCTGCACAAATGAAAGTGAAACACTTTCAACATTCAGTGGTACAAGATAATCATTTAGATTCAAGAAAGCATGAGAACAGGATACAAAGGAATGGGATCAAGGCAAGTCCAAAACCCAGCAAGGGAAAAATTCATTCCCATAGTTCCATGGTCAACATCTGAGACAAAGTTGGGGCAAGATGGGAACTTTGAAGGGCTTGTGAGGCTCTGCCCTTTGGCACTGACACTGGTGGTAACACTCAAGGCTTCCCTCTTAGGCCAGTTCTGCTCTTTTCCTACAGTTTTCTTCATGCAATCCATATTCCGGGATTTTCCAAACTTCTGGGGTCTTCACTGTACCTGCAGCTTCACACTCACGCATTCACGCACTGTTCTCTCAGGGGGCACACTGCCTGCCCTTCCAGGCCTTTTCGTGAAGTCTTGGCTGAAGCCTCCCTGAGCCCACACTCTTGTTCTGCATTCACCTCAAGCCAGCAATAAGCGGATGATGCCAGGGAATGCTACCAGCTGGAGCAGTAACACAGCTTTCTTCTCTCTTGGTTGTAAAGGTCACGCACCTTTGAACCAAAGCTTGAGGAATAAGACCCCTCGGCTGCCAACACTCTGGATCATGGCGCCCAGGACTCTCTTTTTAAAGCCAAATCCCTGACCTTTGCATATCTGGGGCTGCAGAGGCTGGACACTTGCCGGGCCTTGTGAGATCCTCAGGCCATAGTTTCTGTTTTCGTCTGAAATGCTTGGCTTTCTCTTTCTAGGCCTTTTAGAACCAAATTCTCCTTTCTTTCACTTATATAGGATCCAACTTTACTAAAGCTTCCTTTCTGTACTAATGCCAAATATTTTCAGTCATTCTGTTGCACTCTTTGCCTTTGATTCTCAGCATAGATCTGGGTAAAAGTCCCCAACAACTGCCATGCCACGGCCTCAACAGTAGTAGCATCCTTTGAGATTTCTTCTGCACAATTAACTCATCCACTTCCCTTAGTGCAGGCTCAGGCAACATCTCTGAACATGCACAATATATAGACAACCTTTCTTCTGCCCTGTAGCACTTATCATCTGGAGTCGAGAAGCCAGTGCAGACCTTCTCCCCAGCAGAAAGCACTCGAGCCTGGTCTTTGCCTTCATAATTTCTGTACACATGCTCTCCTTCTCATCGCTAAGGAGAAGCTCCCCCACAGAACAGCTGAGGACTTTCCAGGGCTGCCTTTTCACACAGCATCTCCAAGCCTTTTCAACTCTGCCCACAAGCCAGTTCCAAGACCAAAATCACGTGGTCATCACGGGAACAGCAAAGACTCTACTTCTCTGGTATATAATTCTGTCTTAGTTATTAACCTCACTGCTGAGACAAAATATGCGACACCCAAAATTAAATGAGTAAATGTGCATCTAGGTTTTCCGTTTGTGGATGTCTCAGTCAGTGGGTCCAAAGCAGAATGGCATGGCAGACTGGAACTGCAGAGGAGAAAAAGTTCTTGGCCGGCAGAAGGGAGCAGAGCAAGAAAGGGACAAGACAAGCATCCCTCTCTCCCTTATATTCTATCAAGGCTGCCAGGGTTAGGGTGGTGCCAAGCCTACCAGTGGACTGACTGAGTAATCACCCACACTGAGCTCAGCACCATTAATCCTAGCTTTGCACTGTGAATCCATCACACACTGTATATCTAGCCACCTCTAAGAAAGCCCATCTATGACCAAGTGAATTTTGCGGAGAACAAATAAATACAAACCATAATACTTACAGATTGTTGCTTACTGTTTAGTGGAGTTCGCTCTTTGTTGCACCAAAACAAATACCCAAAAGCTAGAGAGAGCTCATTACATTATGACTTCCTTGCGTTGTTCGACCTGCATTTTTCTTTCTTTTGTCCTATCCCAAGTTGCCTGTCCATGACGTCACAGTAAGACTCACAGATAAAACTGCCTATGAGTCTCACTGTATCATCCACAGTATTTAAATTGCTTACAATTACGCTTAGTACACGGGGCACACTGGCACATTCCTAGAATCTGTGCACTGTGGGAACCTGAGGCAGGAAACCTGAAAGCTTCACACTATCCTGGGAAACTTAGCGATTCCGTGAGACCTGTTTCAAAATAAAAATAAGTGAATAAATAATGATAACAATAACAAATGGGCTGGGGATGTAGCTCAGTTGAGTTCAGATAGTAAAACTGAGCCTAGAAGCCCCCTGTGGTGGCGGCCGAGCCACTGGGCTCTCTCGACTCACCTGAACTGGAGCAGTGTCCCCAGGGCTGCATGGCTGGCCCTTGTCCCAAGACTCACTACCAAGAGGCAGAGCTAAGAAAGCAAAAACCTTTTAATCCTGCCCTGGAAAATTCCAAAAGGCCAAACCAGGTGTACCTGTTGGCATGGCCCGCAATAGTCTTTCTTGAACTGGAGTTCTTTGAAGGTTCCTGCATATGGACTACAGGAATCATGGCAGAAGTTTTAAGACTGAGTCCCCAAACTGAAACTCACAACATGTGTCCACCAAAGAGTGCCAATCCTGCAATTAAATCTGAGCACCATTTTAATTTACAAGAGAAACTGTTATCCAGTGTTTGGCTAGTGGGGTGGCTTGGCTCGTGCGCTGCCAGAGTGCTCTACCGGCGTCCCCTTGGCGTGTGTGCCACAGCAGTGCCACCACTGCGCTTCACTGGCGCTCTCCTATTCTAACAGTCAGTCACAAGAAGGGCGGTGCTTACCAGAGTCAGCTAAGGTGACTCAGCGCCCTGTCACTCATCCTGCCAGTCAC
>NW_004524660.1:6689545-6702537 GCF_000260255.1 Octodon degus | reverse complement strand
GCCAGTCACGCTCTCCTATTCTAACAGTCAGTCACAAGAAGGGCAGTGCTTACCAGAGTCAGCTAACGTGACTCAGCGCCCTGTCACTCATCCTGACAGTCATGCTCAGAAAGACCCCACTGGTGGTCCACCTGGCTAAACTCTATGCCTTATGCCACCAGCACTCCTGGTAGTTTCCTTTTGCAGGTACAAATCGGCTCACTTTACATATCCCATCCTCTTGGCAAACTTGGGTGCTTTTTTCTTACCATGGTGTCACATTCACTTATTTATTCATCATGCACAACAACCTAAGAACCTGCCAAGTTCCCCCAGCCCCTGGTAACAGATGGGAAGGACCTGGGTCCAATCCCTAGTGTGGAAAATAATTACATAGATTACCTTCAAGCTAATATTGTAATCATTGTTAAAATGTTTGTTTGAGTCTCCATCTTTATTTCATAAGCATGTTTTATGTAACACATATAAAATGCAACATATTTAAAAATTATAGCATAAATTTCTGCTTCTTACTTGGACACTCAAAGTAGTCTCAATCTAGTCTTCAAAAGCTAAACATAATCTAAGCAGTCATTTAATGCACCTACTTTACTCATACCTATAGAAAATACTATTCTTTTTTGTACAGGCCAAAGACCAAGCAAGAAAAAAAAAAAAAAATCGCCCATGCCATGAAAGACTTCTATCATTTTCCAAGTAGAACAGGTCCTAATGTCAGCAGAAGAGCCATAAAGTCATTTACAACTTGGCAATAAACCACAAGAGCAGCACATCTGTTACAGAATGGGAACAATGTCCGCTTAACTTTTTGTCCTTCAAAAACACTGCATTAAACTAAATTATCAAGTTCAGACTAATTTTAGAAATTATACTTATATTTAACCATCCTTCACTGATGCTGAAATATCATTAAGAAAATCTAATTTTTCCAGGTAAAAAGAAATAATTTAAAAGCAATTCAATCCCTTATCATAACCAACATATCAGATCTCATAACCAAAGTATCAGAAAGAGTAAAATAAATTAATATAGCACCAAGGATTGCAGAAAGAGTCAAGTAAAATTGAAAGACTTCAAATAAATTTTAGGGCTGTACTAAAATAATTTTACAACTAGGATTTTGGAAAACATTTGATCAAAAAGAGCTAGAATTTTCTATTCTTTATCCAACCTTTGTAGAAATGTCCCTTATTTGAAAAAGGTCTCTATAGTATTTTTGTATTATATAATCAGCAATTAATATGCTATTTGTTTTCATAACTCTTTCAAATTTATGCTATTACCTAACACAGATTTCACATTAGTGAAAAATCTGAATGAAAATATTATTTGATGTCTATATTCTTTTGAGATACAATGAGCACGCAATGACATGAAACTATATTTTCTAGGCTTCCACGCTTTTCATTTATTCTTTCTAGTGATGTTTCTTTAGAAATAATGATGACATTAGCAAATCGAGCAATTTCAAGGAGCAGACATTATGTTCAGTACACGAGAGCTTTGAGACACTAAAACAGTAGGAAATGTAAGAAATCTACAATGAATACAGGTTATTGGCTCGTGGGGCTGGAGGATGAGAGGGTCACGTTCAAGTGCGGGCATCTGGTGACACCGGGCTGTGTTGTTTCTTGCCAGAAGATGAAGCAGAATGAGAAAAGAGAAGGAAATCACTCCTTTGCAAGAGCAGCAATCCCACCCCTCAGAGAAATCCTCATGGCCCAGTCACCTCTCAGTACAGCTGTCGGGACAACTCAGCTGCAGCCTGTGTTCAGAAAGAGTCAAACTGTAGCAAAGCGACACAGGATTTTATTTATTCTCAGTGCACTGAAAATTAGGCATAAAAATGAGTGAACCTAAGTCAAGTCACCGATATGGGAGGAGGACTTGAAATGATATTTTTCCTCCATTTGACAATAGAAAGAACCATATATGGAAAAAAAAAGCAAAGAATTTGATTTTAAGGAACGAAGTCATGAATTTGTAGGGCTGGCACAAGACGGCGGAGCATCCTGAACTCGGGAAGCCTCATTAACGCAGTCTCTCAAGTCTCAATTCCACAAAGTGGCAAACTTTAAACACGAGAAATTTCTGTACTAAGTCGTGAGGCAGAAATTGTGTGCCTTTGTTGAACCTCAGTTAAAACACATAAGGGGTTGATGGCTTTTCACACTGTGGAGAATGGCTTCTTTTGCTTGAAATCATATAGATTTTATTCACACAAAAATACAAACATTAATCATGTCTAAAACACTCTCTGCCATATGTAGATTAATTTTGAACCAAGTAGTTGGTCAACTGTAGTCTAGTCAAATTGACGTGTAACTTCAGGCTTCACATGAAACTATATTGAACTTACCACCCTTGTAATGTGAATACTCTGGTAGGCAGAAGCAGGAAGATTAAAAGTTGCCAGCAAGACTGGTTAACAGCAAAGTATCAACCCTGTACTAAAAAGGAAAAAGAATGTCAATTATAACTATATTAGCAGAGAATGTCAGGTACACATAATGTCTACCTGGGGTCAAATTAGTGTCATAAGACATGCAATATTTCTTTGTTGCAATGGCAATGAAGAAGCCCCATATAAAAGAAAGTTAAAATATTTTAAATAATTTAATGATATAATGATTTGTTTCAATCTTTCATTTATTGACTTGGTACTGGGTCTGGCTATGTAGCTCAGACTCATGAGTCTCCCGTCTCAGCCTCCCAAGTGCTGGGGTTACAGGCATACACCACCACTTCCAGTCTTGGTGGCTGGCTTGGCGTGGGGCAGGCATGACATGCGGTACCTGGGATCAAACTCAGGCCCTTGCATTTGTCAAGCAGGCGCTAAGACCGCTGAGCTATCTCCCCAGCCCTACAATGATATTTTATCTTAGGTACATTAAATAAATTTACAAGGTGTCTCAGTTACCCATCTCATTGCTAAGCCATAACTCCCGAACACCATAAATCAGAGGAGGAGAGGTTTATTTCAGTTCACAGTTTGTGGAGGTTTCAGTCCACTCTTGGATGGTTCCAAGCAGAAGAGTGTCGGAGGGACTTTTCTCTCATTGCTGAGAAAAAATACCCAACACCCAAAATTAAGGAAGGTAAAGGATTCTCTGCTCCTGGTTTGTGAAGGTGTCAGCCCAGAATCAGCTGGTTTGAAGGCAGAGTGGCATGGCACAGGGGGAAGTTCAAGGTGGCGGAAGACAGCAAGGGCAACTAGAGCCAAGGGAAGCAGCAGCAGACAGCAGGTCAGTCTGGGTCCCTTATCCTGCGTGCAGGCTCCCGCCCCATGTGGGTGTAGTGTGCGGGCCCATATTCCCAGCATTGGAGCTTGAATCTGTCACAAGCTCTAGAAGTCACTCCACGACTGCACGAGCCTTTGAGGGACTGTCTGGAAGCGAACCATAATGGAGAAAGAGTCGCTGGCGAGCAGAGGAAGCAGTGTGCGCAGCACAGCCAGCCGCAAAACAGGCCTCCCTGCTCCTTGTGTCCCACTCAGGCTGCAGGCTTTTGGGCTGTGCCACCCACACGTAGGGGGCTGTCCCGTTATCTGCACCCAGAACTATGTTAACGGTCAGTGCACTAATTTCATACTCATACGCTAATGGGAGAAACATGATGCATAAGCAAACTTTATGGACGGTAGAAACAATGATATTAGAACTTGCCTGTCCACTTCTTTGCGATAATGCAACGCTTCATCTTATTGTATTTATTTTTCTGCACTGGAGCCTAAATGTTGTACCATTACATTGAGCTGTATTCCTAGCCCTTGTTAGCTTTCTAATTTGAGACAAGTCTCGCTAAATTGCTATGGGCCAGGCGGGGCTGGAACTTCTGATTCTCCTGTCTCTACCTCCTAGACTGCTGAGATTATAGGTAAGGAACATTAATGCTAATGCAATGTTTCACATGAAAGTTGCAAGGTAAATAACTTATTGATCATTCCTACCTTGCCATTCGTGTGTCACCTTAGCGTGAGCCTAGATGTTAGCTAGCTGAGTTCAGTAAAAAACTTGATGCCTCACTCAGTTCAATAAAAAGTTCAGTAGGAGTGATATTTAAATAACAAATAGCTACCAATTAGTTAAAACATTAGCTACTCTTAAAATGTATTCTATTTAATTATAAAATGCATTTCCTTTTTGTGACAACACTGTAAATAATTGTAATGAATCTAATTTCGTTTATGAAGTGCATGTACTAATATAAGGCATAATTCCATTTGCATTGCTATGTGTCATTTTTATTAATGAAAGACTGTAGCTGCTTGACCAAAGAATTAATTTAAAATTCATGTTCCTTGAAAAGTGAATCTTCACACTTGCTGATAAAGTTGATAACTCTATAGTTGTTTTCTTTTTTTACTCATTCATAGTCATGAATTTATCTGCAAATGTCATTTCCCTTAATGAATTTTGACTTTATTTCAATATTATAGTAAATAAATAATCTATATAGCCGAATCGTTGAAAGCTTAAGATTAACAAACTGACATTAGAATTACTGCAGTTGGTCTAAAAATATTAACAGGTTACCATTCTTAACATATATTAGATTCATTTTCTAACTGGGCTATTTTGCCATCTTGTAACACTTGAAAAGGTTAACCATCCTGGATTAAATATTATGAAGCAAATCTACGTATAGCTGAAACATTCCTAAGCAACAGGAACTGATGCTTTAATCTAACACAAACCAACTCTTAAACAAAGATGAAACACTTTGGAGACATTGGGACCATCAACTATTTTGTTATACTCTGCTAAAGAAGTCCTTGACCTCTGTCTTACTCTGTGACTAGCCTGTTAGTATGAGAATTATCACCACCATCACCACCATCACCACCATCACCACCATCACCATCATTACCACCATCATCATTTGTACTGGAGCTTGAACTCAGGACCTTGCACTTGCCAGGCAGACACATATGCAGCTGAGCTATCTTTCCAGCCTTGAGATCTATTTTTCAGTGTGTGATACCAGGTATTATCCAGGAAGGAAAAAGAGACTGGCAAATACAGTCTTTTTTATACAGCATTGACCCAAATTGCAAAATTTGGGTCACTCAGCAAGATAACATTTTAAAAAACTGTCTAAAGACATCACAAACACTATTTTAAATACATTATCCACTGACGCCCCACCTTGTCCCACACACAATAAAATTTTTATATTCTCTTAATGGCAATGGCTTGACCTGTTAAGGTATATGGATTCTATCTGTTGACCAAATTTTAGAAGTTTCTATTTATTGTCTCTGATTCCTTGATGATACAGTGTTCAGTTTTCTTGCTTTTTTATTTTTTAATTTTTTTGTGCTACTCAGCTATAAAGAATGATAAACTTGAAGCCTTCATATATAAGGGGATGCCACTTGAAGGTATACTCATAAGTGAAATAAACCAGACTCACATGTGTAAATGTCATGTAGTCTCCTTAGTATAAGAACTCAAAGGAAGAAATAAAATTAGAAAGGCATAACACAATTTTTATTTTTTTTTTTGGTGGAACCGGGGATTGAACTCAGCCCCTTGCACTTGCCAGGCAAGCGCTTATTCTAGTGAGCTATCTCCCTGGTCTTGGTTTTGAAAATAATGTTTAATGTTGTGATTAAGTCTTCTTTTAATAAAATTTACATTTACATGGTTTTATGAGAACAGGTGCATCTATACATGACTTTATTTGAGGTAAAACTTATTTTGCCCTTCCTACTATACATGCAACTTTAAAGACTATATTAAGAAAAAGCACAAGGAAAACAAAGTATCTATATATGTATTGTCCTAATGCAAATGGATAAAAATAGTTTTACGTAAAAGAATTTCAGTCAGATGAACTAAATCATATGAGTCAAATATTTAGATTAAAATCTCCAAAGTGAAGTACTTTTCCTTGAGAACACAGAGAACCATTTAATAAGATAGATTTCCATTTCCTAAATTTCATGAAATTATAATTAATATACAATGCAAAAATATTACTTTTTATAGTAACTAATGAAGGAAACTAAAAAGTGAAACATACAAGTTTCTGTGTCACATCTGAGATAAACAAGACCAACTGCTACTGAGACCCTTAGTCCCATTATTCCTGAGACTGTTCCCATTTGAACACCAACATTTACAACATTAAACACTAGATTTTCAGTATGAATGGATACATTTAGGAAAAAAGATATATTGGCTAATGATATTCTATTTACCCACCAATTTGAGTTTCAAATATGACAACATTTTGTTTAAATATCCAGGTTAAATTAACTGGATGCGTTCATTTAGCAGTATTATGTGTTACTGCATACGATATTCTCTGTCACCTACAGGGGGCGATAAGATGAGATGCCGAGTAGAACCTGGTAGCCAATTATACGTGTATTCCGATATAGAATATATTATTCTACATTCCAATTATCTATTTATAATAAAGTTTAATTTATAAATGAAGCAATATGAGAGAATAAAATGCTACTAATAATACACAATTATAAAATTGCCTTATAATAAAAACTATACGATTATGTCTCCATCTCAGAAATTTTGATGCCATTGTATTGTTTTCTTAGTCTTGTGGAGGTAGGAAATCGCACAAAGCTGCGGTGACCCACACAGTGTGCGGAGCGGTGCAGGCATGTGGCGCTGTGTCCCCTCCAGGGACCTCGCCGGGCCAAGCGCTGCAGTCCCACGACGGCCAGTAGGCAGGGAGCTGACCACCAGGTGACACCTGAACTGCAGTCTTCGCAGGGCGGATACACTGCAGGAGAGTGATGCTGTCCTAGGCTGGCAGGAGGGGACAGACGCTGCTGAGGAGATGCAGAATTGGAAAGTATGAGTTGATTTTTTCTGGATTTTACCAATTAATGTCTTCAAATGGTGAAGGAGCACAGGTAGTCACACTTTTGGAAAGCCAAACTGTAGCTGTGGAAAGACCATCACATAAAAATTCTTGCAACCCTGAAATCCTACTATGTCAAAAGATAGAAAAGATTTGATTCATAAAGATCATATAAAATTAATGTTTCCATACCTCACAAAAGACTAGTATTTCTGTCATTTATATATGCTCATTTTTTTTTCCCCTTCGGAAGTGGGGATTGAACTCAGGCCCTTGTGCTTGCCAGGCAAGCACTTATTCCACTGAGCCATCTCCGCGGCCCTATACATGATCCGTGTGTGTGTGTGCACATGTAAATAGATATTTTTAATAATGTATTCTCATTACCTAAGAAATGAAAATTTTAAAAGTCAGGCTGCACATCACAGATTAATTATCAAAGTTTGAAGGCATCTGTAGATTTATCACAAAATAAATTAAAATTTTATCTTGTTGACTCACAAAATCTATTATTGGGTGATTTTGACATTTTGGAATAAAAACATTTACCTGCATGGCTGCAGTCTAGTACAAAGCAATATGGGAATGCTTCATGTTATTTGGAAAATTAAAAACAAAAATTATCTGTCTCTATCTAATTGAGCAAAATGCAGACTAACACTAAATGACGCTTTCCATAAACAGGTAAATAAAAATTAGAGAACTATTTAAAGGAAACCTCATTGGATGACATAAATAGAAATCCAGACCTAGAATATCTGTGCTTTTTTTTTTTTTTTTGCCTAAGTGAATAACAAATCCCTGACCAAATGTGCTTACGCACACTTTTTATGAAAATACTGTGAAGCCTGTACACTTTCATTTTCTATAACACAACCAAGATTTCATATATTTAATTTTTACCTTAATGAGTTATCAGACAGTCCTGAAACTACACTTCCTTTTCTTGTAAGGAATTTGGACAATCAAAATAATCTGGACAATAAAAATTTAGATCAAACTAAATATAAAATTTAACTTTCTAATTTTTTAATGCCCAGAGGCCTATTTCAATCTCTGAGATAAACTTTTGAAGAAATTTCTATCATCTGATTAATACTCATCTGAATGACATAAAATTATACAAACAGCCTCCTCTACGCTATACATCTACTGAAGTGCTGTGAATGCATAAAAAAGAAAAAGTACTTCTCCGATAAATTTATTATGCAATTAATATATTTGAAGTACAAATTTACAACTCCATTATTGAGAGGTTTTAAGACATTTTATTTTTTGAAGCAAATATACTTTTAATTGTTATTTCAGCTCATAAGCAAGCACGTGAGTGTAGTTCATAATGCTTGCGCTCCCTGTGGGAAGCTGTTCTGTGGACACAAAGCACCTTCGTTCCTTCTCATCTCTCTCTCGGTCTCTCTCGGTCTCTCTGTCTCTCTCTCCCTGTCTGTCTCTCTCTCTGTCACCCCTCCACTGGCCCCTTATTTTTTGATTGAGAGCTCACTTCATGTTCATTTAATGTATTTATAAGCATGATTCAATTTACATTTTCAAGTTTTTAATTTGTTTCACAAAAATTTTGTTTTTTCTGTGTTTCTTCCTTCTACATTATTTGGGATTAAATAATGTCTTATGCATTGCGTTAATTTATCTATTAATATTTTTAAGTTGTTACTTTTTTTGCTGATTGCTGCAGGGAATAAAATACATATTATAATGTATCACAGTGTACCCCGGATTCATGCTACATTAATTTCTTTCAAAAACGTAATTCTTGGACTACGTTTTTCCTGTTTTTCTCTTTTATTGTCATGCATTTTTATTTAGGCACCTAAATGTAGATAAAATTCTACAATTTAAAAATAACAAAAAGGAAATTTTTCCTATATGACTTAAGGAATTATTTAAAATCAGCTGGAAAAATGCAAAATATATAGTTACTCTGTCAAATTTATAAATGCTCTTTGGTAACTCTTCAAGATTGATTAAGGAGCTATGAAGTTTTTGAGATACTAAAGTTAGTTATTTTAGAATTTATATAAACATAAAAACCATTGGCATCCATCTTATCTTTTGTGGTTCTCTAAAAGAATACCTTAAGCTGGGTATTTTTATAGAATCATAAGAATTTGGTTTGTAGTTCTAGAGGCTTAGAGCCTTATATTCTCTCTCTCTCTCTCTCTCTCTCTCTCTCTCTCTCTCTTTGGCAGAACCAGGGATTGAACTCAGGTCCTCGCACTTGCCAGGGAAGCGCTTCTTCCACTGAGCCATCTCCCCGGCACCCTCTAGTCTCTTCTTGACCCCTTGGAAGGGGCACAAGCTGCTGTGGTGAGAGTAAAGGAACGGTGCTTACTTTGGAGAAAGATTGTACAAAGAGAGCATCACCAGGAGATTTTCACAAGAAGTTACCTGTGCTCTGTGGAGCGGATTATAGTGTACTTTTGGAAAAGCGAAGCCTCCCTCAAGAAATCACTGCTGAAGTCCTTCCACCTCTCAGCTCCGCGCAGGCTGAGTCTCTTAGCATTTTTGCATTGAGGTCTAGTATGACTATACTTCTAATGAAGGTAAGATTACCCTTTGTCACTTATAAATTAATTACATTTATCTCTTTTGCTAGAATATTAGCACAGTAACTGCTCATGTCCAACGTGGCAAAATGACCGTGAAAGTTAAATGTCTCAAATCCACTCAAGACTCAAGGCTGCCACAGGATTGCAGCTAGAGAAATCACTGAGGATTTCCCGCACAGCTGCAGAGTGCCAGGGAAGATAAGGGCGCTCACAGCGAGGAAGAGGGCTCTGAAAAAATAAAGGAAAGCTGTCTTTCCTTTCAAGTTTTCTTTAAAATTTAAATATTAATTGTCTTTCTCCAAATGAGAGAGAGAGAGAGAGAGAGAGAGAGAGAGAGAGAGAGAGAGAGAACAATAAGGAAAATGTCCAATTCCACAATCTTTGTCATTTAACAGTGATCTATCACGGATTTTTAGTCTTTGGGGTTTGTGTGCAGTTCTGACGACGTCCTGTAGGCCCTAGGCATACTATAAAAGTCCTCTATTACTGATATATATTCCCAACCATAAAATGTTTCTATTTGTTTTGATTTAAAGAAACAGGGCTGGCCAGATAGCTTGGCGGACTAAAACACCTGTTTAGGTAGAGTGCAGGGGCCGGGGCTCGATCCCCCACCTGCCCTGCCAGCCCAACCCCGGGGTACACTGAGACAGTGATGGAGACTGGGCGTGGTGGTGTGCACCTGTAATCCCAGCACTTGGGAGACTGAAAACGGGAGAATCACTACAAGTCCGATCTACGTAGCGAGACCCTGTCGACCCTGTAGACCCTGTGCTAAATACCTAAAAATAAAAAAAAATTTAAATAAAATAAAGATACAACATAGTGATACTGAAGGTACTTGTTCTTGTGTTTACAAATTTCACTTGTTTCACCACCTCTGAATAAGGTTTGAAATGATAAATGGAACTATCTTGTCGTTTCTAGAGGTCATACTGATTCTTACAAGTGGATATTGGTTTATACTCTTCACTGAAGATATTTTATAAATATTTGTTTGTGCACGAAATAGCTTGATCTCTCATTTTCACACAAGGAGAATTTGATTTGCTGGCTTTGTTTTCATCTAATACATAAGAAAAAGTTTTGAAATGCTAGTTAAACCAATTTAAAGCACTTCTGTTTTACTCAAAATGAGCTCTAGTCTCTCATATGATCAAAGGCAAAAGACAGGCAGCAGACAGACCCCGCTGCTCATCTTAGGTTTGAAGTTTCATCGCTGTTATGACCTTTTTATTTTTAGGGTTCTGGTCCTTTTGTCTGAATTCATTATATGAGTTACAGTTCCTTCAGTTTGTTTCAGCTGCTAAGGAAGGAACTTTTCTTTAGCTGTAACTTGGTTTTCTAAATTTTCAATTGACATCTGTAAACTTCTTAACATTTAAAATAAGCTGGGCCCAGGGAGGTGGCTCAGTGGAATAAGCGCTTCCCTGGGAAGCGCAAGGGCCTGAGTTCAATCCCCAGTTCCACCAAAAAAATAAAATAAATAAATAACAAGAAAATAAAATAAGCTACCTCGGAATCCTGCCCCTCGCACCTTGAAATGCTTCTGGGTTAGCACTGTGAAGGATATATAAGGCTCAGGATGAAACCTAACAAGCAGCAGCTTCAGTTACTTCTTGAGTCATTTCATTCTTATACATGTCCTTACTTGAAATTTTGTCCCTTAATATTTATGATAATGACATGCACTGGGTTTATTTGTAATAGAATCTTAAAGACTCATTTAATTATCTTTTGTCCTTGGCTTCTACAACAGAAAAGATTTGAAAAAGACCTTAGAAAAAGTTTACATTATCAAATGCATTTACCACTTCATTTTATGTCTTTTTCACTTACTTGTCGGCCAATTCATTTCTTAGGTATAGCTCTATAATTGTTGACAGTCAACATTATTTAACAAATACAATTTCACATATTGGTAATGTCCTTTCACTTTTTTATATTAAGTTAATTCTTTTATGCTAAGGTTAGTTTGGAAGTATTCTGTCAATCTTCTCATATTAGGGGAAAAATGTAAAACTAGTAATGTTCTCTCTTTAAGTACTTGATAGAATTCTGCAGGTAAAACATGTTAAAAGGTGGCCTGCCTTTTCCATAGTTTGAATTGTGGATTTGATTTAATAGGGAAATTATTTATGTTGTATGTTACTTACTTGAATATATTTTAGAAATCTGTGTCTTTCAAGGAATAGGCCATTTGATTAAAAATGTCAAATTTATGGCCACAGAGATGGTTTTCCATCTTTATAATTCTTGATAGAGTTATACCAACTCTGAGCTTTTCCAGAGGACTTCTGCTTACTGCTCTTCTCTCTGGTGTTAGTAAATTTTCACTTTAAGTCTTTTCATTTTTGGTGTTTGCTCTTCCTTTTCCATATGTATAAGTCAGCAGCTGCAGAAGCGATGGCGCCCTTCGCTTCGGTATCCACCATGAGAATTGCTCTCAGCACGCCTTACCTGCGCCATGCACATTTGGTAATTTCTGTTCTCACTTGCGCTGAGTTTGAAATATTTTTTGATCGCTGTGAGAACTTCTTGTTGACCAATGAGTTGTTCGAAAGTGTGTTCTACAACTTTACAGTTTGGGGAACCATCTTTTTTTATTTTTCCTTTTCAATGTCTAATGTAGTTCTGTCATGGTTAGATAGTAGGGTCTGCATAATTTCAATTATTTAAATTCATTAAAGTTGATTTTTCTGTCCAGGCATACTGTCTGTTTTGATGAACTTGCCAGCTTCATTGATAAGAATGTGCATCTAGCTTTCCTGAGGTGAGCTGATCTGTAAATGTTTAGTGAAACTGATTGATACTTCTGTCCATACATTTTATGTTTTTGCTGATTTTGTTTGTTTGTTTGCTTGAGGAACCAGGGATTGAACTCAGGCCCTTGCACTTGCCAGGGAAGCACTTATTCTACTGAGCTATTGTCCCAGCCCTATGTTTGCTGAGTTATATTTATTTTACTAAATACTGAAAGAATAGTTCAATTATTGAATGCAATTATTGATTTCTCATTGTTTTCTTTCTGTGGTATAATTTCTTCATGTGGTTTAAGATATATTGTGTGGTATACCAGGAGCAGTGTATCTTTTCACTACTTGATAGTCCTATTAGTATGGAACGCCCCTCTTTAGCCCTGAAAACTATTTAGTCTCCAGTCTACATTTTGTAATATTGATGTGTGCACTCCAGCTTTAGTTTGAATACATTTCTAGAGATGTATTTTTAATCTACCAATTGTGGTCTAATAAATTTTCATATATAAGCTATTTTTAGTCTAATTCTACCATTATTTTGTCTCTTTTTGCTACTTTGTTGCTACTTTTTTGATGTCTACTGTATTATTTGACAATGTCCAATATTCAATTATAATTTATTTCCTTTTTGCTATATCTGTTTATATCCTATATAATGATTTTTGTTACTTCACCTAAGAATTATGATGTTTTTGTAGTTTGCCTACATAAAATTTTAAAGCTTCAAGTCCTATAAAATATAAAAATCCTTGAAATATAGTCCTTAATTCTAAATACTTTATGCTTGGTTATGATATGAATTATTTGACATACATTAAACTACTTGAATTAT
>NW_004524660.1:6686351-6689445 GCF_000260255.1 Octodon degus | reverse complement strand
TTTCAGCATGTATAAATATTTTAAAGAATTCAAGAGGAGAAAATATATTATTAGCGTATACTTATAAAAAAATCACGGTTCACTTTCAAATACTACTTCAAAATTCTCCATGACTGTCATTTCCCATCTTAATAAGACAACGCAAATGAAGGAAAGGGCATGGAATTCCCCCGCATTCCACTCCTGAGCTAGGTCCAGTTGTCCATGCTCCCATTTAAAGAGCTCGCAGTTCCCTGATTCTCAGTGCCTGATACAGGAAACATATAAACCCTGCCCTGGAAGCTATCAAATGCAGTTTGTGAGCTTGTAACTCGGAGGCATGAAGCTAAAAACTAAAGGAAGAAGTCAGGAAAGTTTTACTGGAAATAAAAGAGGAAGGAGAATAGCTTCCAGATTCCCAAGAGTGGTCCCAAGAGCGTGGTGACTCAGGCCCTCTGTGAGGGGTAATTCATGCAGCAAATTGCAAAGACACTAAAAGTAGGGTCAAACTACCCTCAATTTCTAGAGCTCCAAGTACAGTCATTTAGGTAATATTGATCCAACAGGGAAATGAGTCACGTGACAAGGGCATATGGAAAGATGAAAGGGATTCTCGAGAAGGGAGGGCAGGACAGGTTTACATGTTCTGGGTGCCCGCTGAGCCAGGAGTTTGATGTCTACCTGGCCCCACTTAGTTAGTCATTGGTGCTGGCTAAGGAATCAACTCAAGCTGTGGTTGTCTCTATGAGGCAGGCTTGCAGGCTTGACTGTTGTTCTTCTGTACCGAGACCTGGCTTTCTTCAGATTCGCCTTCAGCTGTCATTCTGCACTCCCTAGTTTTGTGCTGGTGTCCCCCAGAGCCCAGGACCTCTCTGATAGCGTGTGACTTCTGGCCAACTGGGCTGCTGTGGGCTTTCCTTTCTTCCCCTGATGGAAGGAGTCTCACTGCCTGTCTAGTAACTACAAAGACGTGCTTTTCAGTACATATCTGTTGTACAGCTTCTCTTTTGAAGAGAGTTTCAATCAAAGCCTGGGAGATAAAGGAGAAAGAGGCCATAAGTTTTCATACACATGTTTCTTTAATTTTTTATCATCTTTCAGGGCCGGCCAAATAGCTCAGCGGATTAAAGCGCCTGCACTGTGCAGTATAGCTCCGTACTGTATATCTGTCGTCACCTTCCTGAAACACAATTTCATTGGCTTTTACAGTATATAGGGAAAAATAATTTAGCATTCTGTCACCTCATTTTGGAATTCATACACTTAATTATCCCTGAAGTGGTACTTTTATAACATGCCACTTATCTGAAACAGCTAGACAAAGATGACTAAAGAAGCTCCATGACTAAAGAACCAGTGCTACTGGTTCTTCAGTACAGGCAATACAAAGATTGCATATATGTTTATATATATATATATATATATATGAATTTAGGACAGGGTCTAGAGGGTGTACAGGGTCTCACTACATAGATCAGACACATAGTGGTCCTACTATTTTCAGCCTCTCAAGAGCTGGGATTACAAGCATGCAACGCCATACCCAGTCTCAATTCCCGTGTCAATGTGCCCCATGGGTGGGCCCGGCACAGCACACCAAGGATCAAACCCTGGGTGCTGTGCTCTGCCTAAACAGGCGCTTCAGTCTGCTGAGCTATCTGGCCAGCCCTCAAAGATGGCTTCAACTAAAGAACTTTTGAGACTAAATTTATGTGAGTTTACTATTGAGTCAGTGAAAAACAGTGTAGCAAAATGATTAGTTTTGGAGTACAAGGGATCATTTCGGTGGCCTGAGTCCCTTGCACCTAATCCCTAATGTTGGATGTTAGCAGCCTTGGTAGGGGGCTCCTCTGTGACTAATTAAGATCAGATGACATCATAACATACTGCCTGCATCACTGCATTGGCCCTTTTATAAGAAGAGTCAAATGGACCCAGAAGCTGGCCACTGCTTGCTACATGAAGCTGTTCCTTCATTAGATGGAGAATTCCCCTCCGTCAGCGAAGACCTCACCAGATGCTGAACTTTGTTTTGTGCAAATTCACATTAAGACCTGTCATCGCCAGTCACATCTGGGTTTCATTTCATTTGTGCTGATTAATTCTGCTTTACCTCTAGTGCCCAATCATTTATTATTTTTGCTATACCATCTTTAATTCTTCAACTCAGTTTTTTCTTTTCAATGTATTTGATACGGGGTCTCACTACACACAGCTCATATTTGTAGTAATCCTCCTGTTCTCAGCCTCCCCAGTGCTGGGATTACAGGCATACCCCCCCATGCCTGGTCTTGGTGGCCAGCTCAGCATGCATGGGGTGGCGCCAGGGGCGCATGTGGTGCTGGGGACGGAACCCCGGTCCCTGCGCTTGCCTAAGCAGATGCTTGGTCTGCTGATGTAGCTTGCTAGCCCTCAATTCTGTTTTGATAATTCAATATTTAATTAAGTTAGTAGTTAGATGACTTCCTTGGTATTGCATTAAATGTTCAACAAATATAACTACCAAATTTTTTATGGAGAAATGTACAAAAAGAACCAAAAATCAAATTAGCCATTACAAATTGTGAATTCATATGAATTATGACAAAGAAGCAAAAGTGGGTAGAAAGAAACATTTGGGTCACAAAGGCAACAAGAATTAGGTCACAGTTTGGTAAGTGGAATTTTGTTCTTCTACTGCAACATTAAATAGATATGTATTTCCTTTTATTTTTATGCAGAACAGTTCTTTCTCCCATGTTGCTAACACGAAACTGAAAAGCACCAGTTCAACCTTCCCTTTGCAGTGTCATCAGACATGTGGATTTGTTTCCCAACCTCTGGTCAGCAACAGCTTACCATCCAGTGGACACTGGCTGTGAAGGGGAAGCGGGGAATATCAACTGAATCCATCTGGAAGAATTCAGGATTTTATGTAGTGATGTGAAGCAGCCAAGGCCAGCACCTGGCTGCTGAGATGGAAGGGAAAGTCAGCGGTGCTCCAGAGCACAGAGAGGAGAGACAGGAGGCATAGTGCTGGGGTCCTGCAGAGTGTGGGGGTCCTGCAGGGTGCTGGGGTTCTGCAGAGTGCTGGGGTCCTGTAGAGTGCGGGGGTCCTGCAGAGTGCTGGGGTCCT
>NW_004524660.1:6668065-6685905 GCF_000260255.1 Octodon degus | reverse complement strand
GTCCTGCAGAGTGCTGGGGTTCTGCAGAGTGCTGGGGTCCTGTAGAGTGCTGGGGTTCTGCAGAGTGCTGGGGTCCTGTAGAGTGCTGGGGTCCTACAGAGTGCGGGGTTCCTGCAGAGTAAATGTGAGCACCAAATTCCTTAAGAGCACAGTGTCTTAAGAACTTGGTATTGTAAATATGCCTCCGCAAAGTGCAAGAACAAGATCTAGATTCATAATTTTTATTTCTAAGCAGAAATCCTGCCATGTTTGTATTCTGAGCAGTTTCAAATCTTTTCATACTGAATAGGTCCTTAATTTTTAAAATTTCTGAAATAGACCTAAAGCATGGTTGTACCATCTGGGATAATCTACTTTTTATTCTTTGATCTGTCCTATCTTTACCTACTCTTATCACAGCAATTCCCTCAAAGAAAACAGAATTCTTCATACTTCTGTACTTACTAACATGCATGCCTGCTTTTGACAAAGTAGTAATATTTTTTTATTTACTACATTCAGTGACTGTTTTTGGTGCAGCCAGAAAATGTAGCACAATACATCTCATTCAATACACATGTGTTAAAGGAATAGATAGATAAATTTTTAGGGTTTGCTTTGTGTAGCAATTTTATTAGCAAATCTACCTTGTTCTTGGAGGAATTCTAGTTATGATGCTCTTTAAGATCAAGCCATCTCTTAGGAAGAGGCCTAAAAATCAATAGTCTGAGCTTTCAACCAAATATAATGGCTCTTTTTAATACACATATATAATAAAAATAAGCACTAAAGTGCTAAAATGGAAAAAAATCTGGCAGTAATAGTTTTGCAAATTCATTGGAAAATACAAAATAAAACATTTTGAGTCACTGAGACTATTACAGTCTTACAGTGGGAATAATTGTAAGCAATCGACCATTTGGCTGTAAAAATTCTTTTTTTAAACGATATCTGATCTATTTTCAAAAGCCATGCGTCAAATACAATTTTTTAAAAAATCTTACAGAAATAATGTCATTTGATGATAATATATTTTGAAATAATATGTGGGCCACCATGATTTTTATCCTAGATTTCATAGAAGATTCTCTAAAATTAAAAAGTCTAGAATAACCTCAACACCTAGGGAGGCGGAGCAGAAGTTCTCATTCCAGACACCACAGTGGGTGCGGGCACAGGGGGGCGGAGGCTGTCGGCGCTGGAACTCAGAAAGAAAGCCTGCCTGCGCGCAGTCCTGGGTGCTGCAGAATAAGGCAATTGCATTTTAATGTTTTAAGTTTCAGTGTTTAGCTTTATCGTTTCGGCAGGTTCTGTCAGATCTGTGTGTGCACCCCTTTGTGCTGCTGTCACAGAGTAGTTGACACTGGAGGAGTCACACAAAAGCAGACCATTATTCTTTCGAGACTGTGGGAGTGAGGAAGGCTAATATCATCACACTGTGGAAGCGAGGAAGGCAGCTGAGGAGAACATGTGCGTCATCCCACGGCAGGGCTCAGGGGGAGATAAGCCCTCGTACATGCACGTGTAGAGTGGCCGCACCACCTCACCTCGTGTAAGCGAAATCTAGAGCCCCACCTCCAGACACTGCTGCGCGGCGGCTTCAATGTTTTTAAATGAATTTTTGACAGCATATTCAGGCCATAGCACTGTCCTTGTGCTCCTGAGCCGTGACTGGCTGCCGTAAGGCGAGTGTGGAAAATTTCTGTTTGTTCTATTCTTATTTTTGTTTGGTCTGGATACCAAACACATTCCTATGCTCTTACAGTATTTATTTCTCCAGGAGATTTGAGGCGAACTTGCAGATAGCCTGTAACAGGACCCCCTGAAGGCGCTTGGGCTGTTTAGCTCCCGTGTGCACATAGCCCGGCCTGGCACCGCACACAGTACCCCGCCAGGCTGTGCTTCGGCGGTGTGTTACCACATAGGCGAACCAAAGACCCCAGAATCGCGTAGGAGGGGAAGCTGCCACCCTCAGGGCTCAGCCCTGGGATGCAAACGTCGCTGCGCCTGCAGGAAGCGCCTCTGGGCCTCATCGGTAGGTGCAGCAACCCCATGCCGTTACCGAGAGCTTTGCAGGGTCCGCGTCCTAGCCGAGGCGCCGCTGTGGCTTCTAACACGGTACTTTCCACTCTCAAGGTGCTGGCTGTGACGACCCTAAACACCACCTCCTTGAGGTCTTGAACTAGGTAACCGGCGCCAGCGTGAGCAGGGCAGCAGAAACCTTTAGAATCTCAAAGCTACCTGTGAGTTCTGTTTCCTGCTAAATGGCATTTTATTATTCATTTTGAATGCAGTAGTGATACAACAGAAGTGTAGAGAAAACGTTCACTGATTTCATTCATGCCCAAGCTTGAGTTGTTTTAAAATTTTATTTTCTGAGTGTTATATTTCATGTAATAATATTTAGGACTTTTCTTTGCTAAGTTATATTTCTGTTTTCTTAAATTTTTCTTAAAAATATTTCTGAGGTCAAACGAAGTGAAATAGTTGATAAATTTAAGAGTTATGCAGAAGCAATCTGATTACGTACCTAGATAACTTCTAAATAGTTCTTTGTTCTTTCCCAAAGAGCAAGGTATAAAGTAGAAATTTACCTTGACTTTGGTAGATAGTCTAATAGTTCATGGGAAAATATGGAAATCTTATTTTTACCAAAACGTCCAAAAGTAGAAAGACACAAATGTGATTTTATATCATATGGGCAGAAGTCGATTTCCATCAGCTCACAACTCATGACACGAAGCTACTTACATGCATACTATCAATTTCTGTCACATAATTCAACGTAAAAGGTGCTCAGTGTTGTGTTCTAAGCTAAGGCTTGCTTCAGGCTTATCTTTAGGATGTTTTTAAACTGAAGGAGAATTTTTACCTGGATTACAAATGTTAGTTAAAGGAAGAAGGAAAGATTACGTGGATTAGCACTAAAATATGGTGAAAGAGCAATAATAGTATGGCAGCGATGCCCAGATTTTCTAACGAAGGGGAGCTTGGTGATTACAGAAGCCTTTTGTACTTCTTGGTACTTCACCAGAGAAGCATCACGGAATATTCTTTATAAAAGAAATTTCATCATCTGTGTACTTAAATATGCTATCTTATTTTAATGAATTTTATTTTTTTTATTTTTTATTTTTTAATTTATTTATTTGAGAGAGAGAGAGAGAGAGAGAGAGAGAGAGAGAGAGAGAGAGAGAGAGTGTGTGGCCAGCTCAGCCCACCAGGGGGCAGGGCTGGCTGGCATGTGGTGCTGGGGGATTGAACCGCGGTCCCTGATGCTTTTGCTAAGCTTGTTCCAAGTAGGTGCTTTAGACCACTGAGCCATCTCTCCAGCCCTTAATGAATTTTATTATGTGTGTTAAATAAAATTATCATTTTGTCTTATTGTCACCCAGCTGTTAGTTCCATGGCTGCATGAGTTTTGTCTTGCTTGATAACATACTAAGAAAACTGTCTTGTTAAGTTCCGTTATTGAATATTATAGGTGTGTAAACTCAGCAAAATATTCTAAAAGAGTCCAGTAGCCCATAATAGCATTGGGTCTTCTGTTTAACTGGCAATGTCAGAAATTGTTGACCTGAGTCCCCCACAGCTCAACATAACAGCATGGCTTTATTTCCTATATTTCGTCTTCATACTTTTCTACTGGATGGTTAAGACCAAGGTAAAGCAGGACCTATGCAACAAGAGTTGTAGCTTTTTGGTCTGAGAAGGTCAATGAAGTGCCCTCAGGATTTATCCTGAGATCCTGTACCTCAGATTGTAGAACCTTTGTCAGTGTCAGCCATGTGGATGAGTCACGGCCATTGCTTGGCCAATGTGCTCTCTGGAACTTAACAAAAAAAGGGGATACAGATGAAGGTCCATTTTGTATCTGTGTATTCAGAGTGGTTAGGATAGATATATAGTTACATTCTCTTAATGAATAGAGGAATTTGTGCTAATGGTGTTTGTAAATAGGATATCATGTCCGCATCTTGTACAGCAATTAACCACTAGGAAGAATGTATGCAGTGTGTTAATTATTGAAACTGTCCTATCAATTTGATTTGAAACTGTCTCATTGCTATTTGTTTATCAATAAAATTATGAAAAAAAAGACAGCCAGTATTCAAAAAAAAAAGAAGAAGAAGAAGAAGAAGAAGAAGAAGAAGAAGAAGAAGAAGAAGAAGAAGAAGAAGAAGAAGAAGAAGAAGAAGAAGAAGAAGTAAAGCCATGCTGTTATGTTGAACTGCAGGGGACTCAGGTCAACAATTTCTGACATTGCCAGTCAAGAGGAAGACCCAATAGTATTATGGACTACTGGACTCTTTTAGAATATTCTGCTGTGTTAACACACCTATAATATTCAAATGACTGAGCTAAACAAAAAAGGGGATACAGATGAATGTCCATTTTGTATCTGTATATTCAAAATGGTTAGGATAGATATATAGCTACATTCTCTTAATGAATAGAGGGATTTGTTGTAATATTGTTTGTGAATAGGATATCATGTGTATCTTGTACAGCAAATAACCACTAGGAAGAGAGTATTAAATGTGTTAATTATTGAAAAAAAGAAAACTGTCTTGTATTATGAATAATTTTATGACTATATGCTTCATTAATTTTTTTTTAAAAATGACTCAAAATTTTTATTTTAATTCTCTCTGAGAGCAACTCCCAAAACAAATAACTAAAAACTACATAGAATAGGTTTGTCCTATCCAAGAGCAAGGAATATTTTTCCATTTTCTCAAATCCTCTTTGATCTCTTTTTCTCAAAGTACCATAATTTTCACTATATAAAGCTTTTATGTCCTTTGTGAAATTGATTCCTAAATATTTCTTTTCTTTTTTTTTTGGATGTTTTTGCAAAAGGTGTGCTTTCCTAATTTCTCTCTCAGTGTGTTCATAGTTTGTGTACAAAAATGTTGCTAATTTTGGGGCATTGACTTTGTATCCTGCTACTTTGCTGCATTTGCTAATTAAATGTACAAGGCTCCTGGTGGAGTTTTTGGGGTTCTCTATGTGCAGTATCATGTCATCTGCAAATAATGATAGCTTCACTTAGTCTTCTGTAATCCTTACTCCTTTTACTTCTCTCTCCTGTCTAACTGTTCTGGCTAATGTTATCAGAACTATGTTGACTAGGAGTAGAGACAGTGGATATCCTTATCTTTTTCCTAATTTTAAAGTGAAAGCCTTCACTTTTTGCCCATTTAGTACAATGTTGGATGTTGGTTTCTAATAGATGGCTTTTATCAGGTTGTGAAAATGGTCATACTCCCAAAACCTTTATACAGATTTAATGCGGTTCCAATTAAAATACCATTGGTATACCTCACAGGCTTGAAAAAAGTTTCAAGTTCATTTTGAACCAGAAGAGATACAGAACATAAAAAGTAATCCTGGAAAACAAAGGAAAGGCAGGAGGTATCACAATTGCTGCCCTGAAATGACACTATAAAGCTACTATGAGAAAATCAGCATAGTACTGGAAGAGAGACAGACCCGAGCATCAGTAGAACACATTCTAAGATGCAGTCACAACTTCAGAAACTCTCAGCTGACTTATCTGTGATTAAGGGGCCAAACATGTTCATTGGAAGAAAGATACCCTGTGTAATGCATGATGCTGAAAAACTAGCGCCCACATGCCTAATCCTAAAACAAGACTGATGCCTATCAGCATACACAAGCTGCTGTCAAAACAGATCAAAGATTTAAATATTAAAATATAAACACTAAATGTACTGAAGGAAAATGTAAGTAGAAATCTTAAAGACATAGGAGTTGATAGTTTGCGAACAAAAATCACAGTGCATGGGAAATACTTCAAAGAATCAACAACTGGGATTTCATATTTTTGAAAAGTTTCTACACTTCAAAGCAAATCTCCAAGAGTAAAAATAAAACCAACAAGCTGGGGAAAAAATTATAACCAACTGTTGCTCTGATGAAGGCATTCATTCTGTCTAGAACATATAAAATTTTTTTAAAAAGTCCCTTTCCAGCCATAGCTCAGGCGCAGCATGTGTGTGGGGAGACACAGCATGGAAATCGGATGAAGCCAAGGCCTAGCTGTAGAAACTGTTCTCAAATAGTATATGGATATAACAATATGTGGAAAATTTAATTCTATCAAAGTTGTATTTATGACTACAGAGTTCTCCACTTGTGCATTTTTAAAAAATATATTTTCATAAAATAGGAACTCTTTTCTGGAGAACAAGGTTGGAAACTCTTAGGAATGATTTCTGTTAATGAAATGTCATGATTTCATACATTTTCACATACTAGTGTACTTCAATTTTCTTGACAATATCCTTATTCCCAATTATATGATGTGTACTGCAAACATATGCTTAAGAAAGAAACAGACAGCTCATCATATTAGAGACTAATGAGTAAATGTTCAACCAAGAAAATAAATCAACATATTAAGGTAGGATTACAGGATTTAATAAACAAGTTAACACATTAAACTAGCAACTTGTCGGGAATTTAGATAGCCTGATCTCATAAATCCATGCCACTGAAAAAGTTCACTGATTTGAGTTAATAACATTTGATTTAGTTCTATCTGACCCATAGAACAAGTCATAAAAATATTTATCAATACAAAGTTTATACAAAACCCCACCTTATCAGCAATCCTACATTTTCTAATCTAAAGTAAATATAGAGGTAAGAGTTATGTATGTACAATTAACTGATAATTTGAGTATATAAAAAACTTTAAACTGCATTTTTAAAAAAATGTATTTAGTACAGGGTCTGCAGGGACTCACTACACAGATCAGACTCATAGGGATCCTCCTGTTTTCAGCTTCCCAAGGGCTGGGATTACAGGCATGCTCCACCACGTCCAGTCTGAGTCACTGTCTCAGTGTGCGTGGGTGGGGGAAGGCGGGCAGCACGGCACACTTGGGATGGAACCCTGGTCCCTGCGTCTGCATAAGCAGGTGCTTTAATCTGCTGAACTATCTGGCTGGCCCTAAACTGCGTTAAAAAATTCTAGTGTTATAAAGTCTTGAAATAAAAATAATCATGCTGTTAAGAACTCAGATTAAATTTAGAAAAAAAATTTAGGTTGTATAATGTTCATATGATAAATGTCTTGGAATGACTGAGTCAGTAATACAACCTTTTAAATATTATATATAAACAAGGCACTACTGTTGGACAATGGGTGCAACAATAAATGTCTCTGTTACTTTCCTTATGACGGGACAAAGTACCTGGCACCTCTACTTAAAGGAGGAAAGGATCACGCGGCTCACAGTGTGTGGCGCTTTCAGGCCCGACTCGCTGTCTCCAAGGCAGGTGGCTCAAGGCAGCATGGCGACTGCTCATGGTGGTAGAGGGCAGCAAAAGCAACGAGGGCAGCAGGCAAAGCCTGTTTCTATCATGTGCATTGTGCGCAGCCCACCTGCCCCAGGGCAGGGGCAGCATTCGCAGCCTTCATCCCAGCACTGGACCACATTGTGTGCAGCCTACCTGCCCGAGGGAAGGGGCAGCATTCACACCCTTAATCCCATTCATGGACCAAAAATGATCACAAACTCTAGATTGACTCACTTCTGAAAAATCCATCCTGCTTGACTGCATGACACTTTGGGTGACATCTAATTGCAAAACATGAAAATAGACATCAAAAATGGTTCAGGTCTTCAAATTATCAGACATACTATATTAGACTAAAATACATTTCAGACTGTGACAAGATAGAAGGGACAATGAAATTCCCAGTACAGAAGTTTCCTTTTCGCACAGTGGTCTCCAGTGCTGTTGCCCTGGGGTCTCCTGGGGGGGCAGGAGTCGCTGTGGGGTCTCATGGGAGAACAAAGCCCACCTCATGGCGGCCAGAAAGTAAAAGACATAAACACGCAGGTGGCAGAGTCCCCAAGTGCTCCTCAGGAGCACATGCCCCATGATTTAACTTCTCCCACCAAGGCCTCCTCCTCCTCAGGCGTCCAGCATCTCTGTGGTCAAGCTGGGATCCAGCCACGACGCGCAAGGCTTTCGGGTATGTTCTGGGGCCCGACTGTAGAAATAGGTTGAAAATGAACAGTGTGGTTAGAAGCAAGAGATGATACCCTGAGAAGTACAGCACAAGTTTTTCCTAGGAAAAGACACACGCACACACACACACACACACACACACACGCACACGCACACGCACACACATGCACATACGCGCGTGCATGTGTGTTTGTTTTGAATATATTAAATATATTAAAACACACTCTATGTTAGTGGCTTTCTTTTTCTTTTTCTTTCTTTCTTTTTCTTTTCTTTCTTTTTTTTTTTTGGCGGAACCGGGGATTGAACTCATGCCCTTGAGCATTCCAGGGAAGCGTTTATTCTACTGAGCCATCTCCCCAGTCCCTATATGTTAGTTTTAAATAAAAACAATAAAGGAAATCTATAATAAATACATAAAATGAAACTGAAGTTGTCACTATTTATAATATCAAAATTATCATTATTTACAATATCAAAATTGTTAAATAAGGTCAAGAAACATTGCAAAAATGAACAAGTCCTCTAAAATTCAACATTAATAATGAAGATACGAATGAAAGTATATGTATTCATGGGTTTGAAAACTAAAATTTTAAAACTTTTTTTTTTTTTTTGTATTTCAGGGAAGGGTCTACAGGGTGTTCAGCGTCTCACTACGAGATTGGACTCCTAGTGACCCGCCTGTTTACAGCCTCCCAAGCGCTGGGATTACAGGCGCGCCGCCACGCCCAGTCTCGAGCCCCTGGGGCCGGGGTGGCACGGCAGCCCCGCGTCTGCTTGCAGGCGCTATAATCCGCTGAGCTATTTGGCCGGCCCTGGGCTTTTTGTTTGTTTTAAATTAGCTGATTGATTTGATGGCTGAGTTTAACGTTCAGCTTGATGGGCCTGAGAGCCCCCAGAGATTAGCGAGCCTGCTGCGGGGCTCCGCGCTCTCCCGCCGCATGAGCGTCCCCCGCCGCGCAGCGCCAGCCGCAGGTCGCGCTCGTCCCCTGGTGACCCTCGTCATCCGCGCAGCCCCGGAGCGCACGCCCTGCCTAGAGTTTTGCTCGTCGCGCAGTGGGAAACCTGACTGGTAGGACAGCGAAAATTATGTAGTTAACAAGCTAATTCTAACTCTATAGAGGGGGACACAAACAGCTAGTGATAGCTGTTAAAAAATTAACTTCCCACTCATTTCTGGTGTGTCAAATCAGTAAAGTATTCATTTCTTAATGTAATACTAGGCAGATGCTGTCATCAAGAATTACTAGAAGATGAGATGTCTTTAAAAAATGCCAGGCTGGCCAAATAGATCAGCGGATTAAAGCCCCTGCAACAGGTGCGGGGACTGGGGGTTGATTCCCGGGCCCGCCGTGCTGGTCCGGACACCGGGGTGCGCTGAGAGGGGGATTGAGACTGGGCGTGGTGGTCAGCGCCTGTAATCTCAGCTCTTGGGAAGCTGTATACAGGCGGGTCACTACAAGTCTGATCAACACAGTGAGACCCTGAACACCTGTTCAATACCAAAAAAAAAAAAAAAAAAAAAATAGAAACAAAGAAAAACAAATGTAGATAAGAAAGCAGCTCCATATCCTATTATTAAATGTCCTACATGGGTTAATAAGTATAATTGTGAAAAATAAACCCAGCAAAGCTTTTAATATTAAGAACGTTTGGTTCACAAATTGCATCGATATTGGTGTGAACAAGGATCCTCAGATTCCAGGACTGTCAGGCAGAGGTTGTCATTTCTCACTCTTTCACGAGGTAAAACTGAAGACACGGTGAACACTCACATTCTGAATCCCGTGGCTGAGTGGGCGGGCTGGAACCCAGAAAGCCAGAGAAGAGACATTGTCGGTCACAGCCGCTTGCAAAAGCAGGACCCAGGGCAGGAAGGGGACCAGGCAAGGGCGCCCGATCCGTGTGACTCTCCCTAGGAGGCCCCGCTCAGTGGATCAGAGTCCCTGGAATACCCATCGAGGTGTAGCGCTGCATTTTCAGAACAGATAGTACAGTAACAACTAATAGGACACCGGCTGAAAGTGAGGGTGGCAGAGCAGCCAATGCCCAGGCGATCGCCTGCCACGGGCAGCTGAGACCCGTTAGCCACGGTACCTGGGCAGGACAGAAAGGCAGCGGGCTGGAAGCTAGCAAGGGCGTCATCGAATGCCCTGTGACCACCTCACGGAATAGAAGATTATAAAATAAAATTAGGGGAGAATATCTTCCTCGATCTCATTCTTTTTTTGTCCCATTTAGCACCAGAAGTAAGGGTTACTAAGCATCCTAGTATTTCAAATGAGTGGTTTTAGTGATTTCTACGTAAGGTGATTTTTCCAAACTGTCTGTGATTTCTAGGGCTTAGTTAAAACCACAAATGCTTAAGTCATAGTGAATAATAATGCAACAGCCAGTATTTATAAAATAGTCATGTTCAAAAAAGATGTGTTCTCATCATTCCTAAAACTTTTATTATCTAAATTTTCCAGTGAAATTACAGATTATCCTCTAAACCTCATCAATCCTTCAGAAACGTTATATACTTATTGTTATAGTGGCTATTTTTTCTCATTAACCAATAATGATATTGTTAATAATCTGTCAATGATGTATAAGTTATCATATAATGAGTATTAAAATTTCTTTTTTTTTTCTTTTTTTTTGTGGCAGAACTGGGGTTTGCACTCAGGCCCTTGTGCTTGCCAGGCCAGCGCTTATTCTACTGAGCCATCTCCCCGGCCCCTTTTCTTTTCAGTATTAACATTTCCATGTTACTTAATTGATCTCATTTTCTGAATGTATATCACACACCTATAATATGCACCTAGTTCTATTTCTAGGCTTGTACCATTATATATCGTTACTTTGGCTGAAAAGTACAGATTTTTTGTCTATGATATATAATATCACTTTAATTTTCCTTACAGTATATTCATTTGAAGTATTTCTTCTGCTTCCAGGATTTTTGCTGAACGTTCTACTTGTTAATATTTAAATTCTGTATTCTGCTCCAGGCTTGTAAAATACTTACAAATAACAAGGGAGTGATAGCACACAGATAAAAGGCTTATCTGAACTATCAAAACTTTTCCTTTTAAAATAATATCTACCCCATGTATAGATATTTTTCCTGAGGATATATCAGTACATGGTAAGTTTTCAAAAGAACTTCTTTAGAGCAAACTTTCTAAAAAACTGTTTCGCTTTTAACTTCTTTGTGTACTCCATAATTGGCTGGCCACTTCGACTTAGGCCTTTTGCTGCACATTCAGAGAAAAATTGGAAAAAAAAAGTATCATTTCTTTTCAATCTGGCTGCTTCCCATATAGACACTCCTTTTACTTTGTTTCGTTCACTAACATAGCTTGAGGCCAATCATTTAATCTCACTTGACTTTCTTCAGTGTTTCTGTTCTTTTGTAATTTAATTCAACTATAAAGAGATTTGCCACTTCCTAGAGTTTTCTGCATCATAGTGACATTTCTTCTGTTGCCATAGTCTCATCTTGTTTATTACTTCTGGGACTACTTTTGCAAGGACATTTTCACCTATTTAAGAAAAAAAAAATGATCTTTTAAGAGGTGACCCAAAATATCATTCAGACATGTTCTGTGGTTTATTCACCATCATGTACCACCAGCGTCCGTGCATATGCACCCTTGCTGGGTTTGCGGTGCAGAATTGCTGCTGAGCCATTGCCCAAGTCAGCTGTATCACTAATTCAGAAAACCTTATAATACTGCTTTTCATTAGGAAAGGTGCACCACTTCTAAGGAGAGCTGTTATCTTTCAAATACAGTCTCTTCTCCAAGAATGGCTTCCTAAACTCTAAAAGGACTTCCTAAGAATTTCATCCCCAACATACTTAGACAGGAACATTTCTAAGAAAACCTTTCTATACACCTGTTTCTCAAGACAAATGGGAGGTTGGCATAACCACCCAAAACAAGCCAAACATGGGTATTTTGAAAATATCGAACTTCTTTTACAAGAAATTATATTTTATTTGAGTATTTCTTTTTACTTTTTTCCCCGGGTACCGGGGATTGAACTCAGGACCTTGAGCTTGCCAGGCAAGTCCTTTTTCTACTGAGTTATCTCCCCAGCCCCTATTTTGCTTGATTCTACAATATCATATACGGTTTTCTTCCTGAGAGATATTTTGTTAGAAATGGTACCATTAACCCATTATTTCTTCATCCTGAAGGTGGGAACGGCTCGTGAATGGGGCCAGAGGCAACCCTGGTCTTCAGTCTCGGCTGCTCTCTTGCACCAGCAGGAGCAAAGCTACTTGACACCACCAGGATTAATAACTCAGTGCTCCCAATACTTGATTATTACCACAAATACACGAACCTCAAGAATCTTAGGCCATTTTAGACTTCTGCACTCAAATTCAATACTTTTGAAGTTCATCACATACACCTGAATCTCTCTGTATGCCCTCTAAATTCCACAAATTGCCAATCCTGCATGTTGTTGACTTTTTTGAACTTTTTTCTCATATGTGAGCGCTGATAGAATCCTGGTCTCCCACAGCTGGCTTCCTATAATGATAGAATGATAGCTGTCTCTCTTTCGTACATCTGCCTCATTAGGTCTAACGACGCAGTACTTATCCTTTCAGTTTTTCTGCTTGCTGAGCATTCTCTATTTCTCATGGCTAACTCACTCAGTGTCGAAACTCATGTCATTAGTGCCATCCATAACAACCCGAGCCTTTTTCTTTATCAGATATTCTTCACTCCTGGATTGCTGCAGCCCTTTCCAACTTTACACCCATTAAAAGTCTGAGTGCTTCAAAACCACACCAGATAGATGAGACTTTATAACCTACATTCTTGTTTCTTTACTTCCCTCATGCAAAGCTGCTCTATTCTACATTGCATTAGTCTTATATTTTTGTGTTCTAGGTAAATCTTGTCATTACCTTAGTTCTTTTTCTCATTGCTAGAAAAATACCAGATATCCAAACTTAAAGGAACAAAGGCTTACTTATTCACAGTGTGTATAGGTTTCAGTCCATAATCGGCTAGCTCCAAGGTAGAATGGCTTGGCAGAGGGATGCCCCAGAGCAGAAACAGTTCATAGCAGGCAGGAAACAGCAAATGCAAGGCCATGAGGGACAAGACAAGCCCCTTTCTGTCCCTTATATTGCACCCAGGTTACTGGGGTTAGGGCAGCACTAAACCAGTGGACTGACTGAGTAATCGCCCACCCTTAATCTCAGCACTGTTCCAAGAGTCAAACACACAGTTCATCCAGCCACCTCTGCAAAAGCCCCACCTTGGCTACCTGGGGGACCACAGTTCACAATCTGTGACAGTTCCAATCTCCCAATAACATATATTGTACATTTTGAAAATAATTCTTATAAACAAATTATCTTTACTCCAGAAAAATTCGTTTTACTGTACATTTGGAAATGTGATATAGTTTTTAATTTTAATGCAGATTTCAGAGAACAGGAATTGACCTAATCATACAGATTAACTCATCTAAGACAGTGGCAACTCCATTCGTGTGTGTGTGTGTGTGTGTGTGTGTGTGTGTGTACACAGTGTTTTAATGCATGAATCAAAACTGGAAGAAAGAAAAAAGAAATTAACAATTTTACAACTAGAGTTATGTATTTTATCTTCAGTCAGCATTAAGTAAATGCTATTTTTTTTTGCCAAAATCTCCCATAATAGTTTTTATTAGAATTCTTTTTCCTAAAGGATGTAAATTTTGGCATCATTTCTGGGATAGGAGTTCTGTTGCAGCAAAATTTGAAATGTGTGCAAATCTCTTAAGGACTAGGTGCTTGGGTACACCTTGAAAAATGTTTGGAATATACAAATCAACAACTATAACTTCAAGGGATAGATTATTATTTTTTTTGTATTTTTTAGGGAAAGGTCTAAAGGGTGTTCAGGGTCTCACTACTAGGTCGGACTCCTAGTGATCCACCTGTTTACAGCCTCCCAAATGCTGGGATTACAGGAATGCACCACCACGCCCCCTCTCAATTGCTGTGTCAGTGCACCCCAGGGGTGGGGCTGGCAAGTCAGGCCCAGAGATCGAGCCCCAACCCCTGTGCCTGCTTGTAGGCACTTTAATCTGCTGAGCTATTTTCAAGGGGTTGATTTGTAACCAGTTCTGTTCAAGATGGTATCAGTGGAAGTCTGGAGGAAAATGAGAAACATGTAACTGGACACTAGGAGAGGTTTGTGCTGTGTAGTGGAATAGAATAGGATGAGCCTGTCACAGTTCTGAAGGTTGTAGCACAAGAATTACAACTAAAAGCTGGGTTATTTCACTAAGGATATTTCAAGGCAGAATGCCTGAAAGAAATATTTGGGTAATATTCACTTTCTGTGAAAAAGTGGAAAAAATAAATGCAAAAGTATTTTTTAGTTTTCAAGTAAAATGTATAAAAATTGGAAAAGATAATTTTTATAAGGGCTCAAAAATAAATGCAACATTATTTCCCATTAGCAGACCACCAAATGCTTCCAAAAGGGGAGGGTGTTGGAACAAAAGGAAGACAGAAGGTGGAATTATATCATTCTCCATCGAATGGAAGAAAGACACAAAGTGGTGCCTTAGAGAGTAATTGTCATAAAAATTCTCCTTGAATTGTAGCTAGTGACATGAGTCACAAATCCCTTCTCTTTAACAGCAGGCTCCTTAAATTAAAGTCAGAATGTGTTGCCTGTATCAGAGATACAATTGGTTAAGTGAAAATACAGATTACCTCGATAGAACTTGTAGATCCTGGAAACCGGCCAAAGTACAGTCTGAATTAACTTGATAAGCTTGAGAGGTGAGGAAATGCACATGACTGCTGTGATGGAGGACCCCCAAGTCATCATGATGGTTTATTAGTATTATTATTATTATTATTATCATTATTATTTTGTCCAGGGTCTCACCACACAGCTCCAACTCATAGCAATCCTGTTTTCAGCTTCCCCAGCACTGGGATTACAGACACATGACACCATGCCCAGACCAATCATGATGGCTTATGATATGAATCTTGAAATGTAGGTTCTAAGATCAGTTCTTTGATCTGAAAGGACAAAGAGTTTGAGAGAAGTAGTTCCTTCAATTGTTGCTTTCAGGTCCCTGACGTTCCGGACAGCTTCATGCGCCCTCTATTTTTTTTTTTCCTTCAGCATTCCACCTTGACAAGGTTTTTCCATAGCTCTGATTTTATTCTGCTGTACCCTAACATTGCAAAGTTGGGTGCCTGCTCATGATGGGTGTGATTCTGCCTTTGCCCACTGGCCAAAGAAGCAAGCACACCCTGGCACATCCATCTCCGTCACTTATACCCATCTTTCTACTCCAGGACAGATCTCCACCCTCATCTCACAGATGAACACTGACAATTTGCTTAGTTTACCATCTTGTGAAGATTTGAACTTTTCATTTATATTTTGTAGTGAAGCTGTAATTAATAGTTAGATATACAAAAATCACTATTCAGCATTCCACTGCTGATATTCCTCTGTTTCTACAGAATTGTAAGGGGCACAAAAAGTATTTTCATGTCCAGTAAATTCCATCAGTGAAACCTGTTCAGTATTGCCCTGAGGATGAAATTTCCTGCTTGTTCTTTTATAATTAGGCAGTTGATCTTGACAATGTGTAATTGTAAAACTTTCTTCATCACTTTAAGTCCCTGAGACTTAAATTTCCTCTAGTAATTTAAATTTTGTTTTAAATTCAGTTTGATTCCTTTATACATTCTTGTTAAGGCATTTTTAACTTCATTTGCCTCTCAGATTTAAAATACAGTGACTTGAGAATCAAAGTTCTCCGATTCTACTTCTGTGGCATTCTTCTGATTTCCAATGAGTTGCGAAAAGTAAAAAATGATACCCGCAGACTGGGGAGATAGCTCGGTGGTGTGAGCCCCTGCCTGGCAAGCACAAGGACCTGGATTTGATCCCTGGTACCACATGCTGTGTTTGTCCCAGAATGCTGGATGCCTGTGTGAATCACAGAACCCGTGCATGTTGGGGCACACATGTGGTCCCAGCTCTGGGGAGACTGAGACAGGAGGATCAATAGGAATCCGAGCTGCATAATGAGAATCTATACCAAATGAATAAAAAAAAATAGATTTTAAAAGATAACTGGCATTTAAGACATATTAAAATATTATGCTGGTATTTGTCAATGGTAAACAAAGAGGCATGATTCTTGTCTCAGCAAAATCATTTCCATGATGGTAAAATATTTTAAACTCAGTAATAACAATTCTATAATGCTTTAGATATGATTTTTTTTATTTCAGTTTGATACAAGCTGAACAATGCCTGTACTCAACTCCTCATTAATTTTTGTAGTTCCAGCATTCTGCTTTTCTACGCATGAATTATAAGTTAAACAGCATATTCCTTCTCATGTCTGTTATTTTCATTCCTTTTGATGTTCACCAGGGTACGCGAGGTCTTCAGGCTGACGGCTTCTTATGGGCTTCTCTGTAATTGTTTCCATGTGATGACTCCTCGAACATTTCTTTGCTCATTTATGATGTGTAAGTCCTCAGTCCTGTATTCAGTATGGTTAAGTTTTCCTATTACTCAGAAAAGGTAGCCATGTATGACTGTCATTGTTCCTTGGTGTCGGGGGAACAATTCTTTCCAATGAATAAAATCCTAGATTTCCCAAGTTGAGCGGGGAAATCAGTGCACCTTCTGGGGACCAAAAGCGCATGGACAGGTGGTGCCAAAAAGCTGGACAGTTAAAAATTTGAGACAGTTCCTCAGAAGAATAAAAGAAATTAAAATTGTGAAGGTCACATCTGGACTCTGTAACTCTGGGCAAGCTGCATTTTTTCACAGTAGCTTTGGGACCCAAATAGTACCATAACGTTGAACTAAGGAAGCCATTTTCTCATATTTATTATCACTCTACACATTAATAGTTCTCCTCCACTTATAAGAACATGTATTTGATAGCAGGCTGCTTCCACTTGAAACAATATCTTGCACATTTTTAGACCGTAGAAGCAAACTTTGTGTTTTAGGTGGTATTCTTTTCACAGATATATTTAATTTTTGTAAAAGTTATGCAATGTAGGAAGGTTTTAATTACAAATGATGCTTGTTTCAGGTAGTTGGATGTTGCTATGGGTTGGATAGCTAGTGTTCCCACGAGATCCACGTGATGGCTGTGAGCCCGCCCCTTGGGTGGCGCCAGGGCCAGGCCGTGGGGTCCTGGGAGTCGGGGCCTACTCAGCCATCCTGGAGTCACGCCCAGGACAGGGACTGTCAAGCTTCAGCGTCCTCCTCTCCTGTGGCCTCCAAATCACCAAGTGGGCAGCTCTGCTCGGCCCCACTCTCCTGTCCTGAGCTGATGCCTTGGGCCCAAAGCAGACCCTTCAATTGATTGGGAATTGGTTGGCGATTACCAGTGAGGGCCACGTTTGATTCCAAGTAACAATAAATAAATAAATAAATAAATAAATAAATGTGAGAGCCAAAGTGATTGTTTTTATAGATTATTCATCTCATGTATTTATTATAACAGAAAGTTAACACATTTACCAAGTAGTTTTGGACTTTTTTTTTCCCCACAATGAAAGGTTCTTCCTGTGAAACAAATTCAAATTCAAAGTTATGCGGAAGGCAAGGACAAGACTGTCTCTATTCTGAAGTCATAGAGATTTCAAGACAAGTGCTGCTCCCATTGCTCAAGGGTGTCTGCGCTGTAAGCATTCTCCTCCAAAAGTAAATGCCACATGTAGTAAATGAAAACACTCTTCTAAGGTCATGCAGAATTACTGCATTGGGTTCCTGTTGATGCCATACAAATTACTACTACTACTACTACTACTAACTACTACTAACTACTACTAACTACTACTA
>NW_004524660.1:6646141-6667560 GCF_000260255.1 Octodon degus | reverse complement strand
TAGTTTTGTGTCCCATAGTTCAGAAGCTACAAGTTCTAAAATAGGTCATGCTGAGCTAAAATTAAGGCTTAACAGGGCTACCTCGTAGGAAGTAATCTGCTGCCGTTTCTTGGTTATGATACACTTCTGCACATTCATTCACTGTATAAAGTATTTTGTTAACATCATGTACACAAAGAAAGCTCAGGAAAAAACGTTTACTTTGAAAGTCATATTTTAAGTCTTTGGGTTTTAGCCAGGTGTGGGGGCACACGCCTGTAATTCCAGCACTCAGAAGGCTGAGGAAGGAGGATCATTTTTATTTGAAGGCCTGGCTGGGCGACAAAGTGAGCTCCAGGACAGCCTGAACTACATAGCACGACCCTGTCGCAAAAAGACAAAAAAAAAAAAAAAGCTATGGATTTTATTAGTCACACACTGTCACACAGTACAGCATAGTGACAGACTCTAATAATCAGGACATTGACTGCTTTGGAAACCAATAATTCTACTTCATTTGAAAAATTAATAAAATATAGACTTTATGACGCTGAAATTATTTTATGAAGTTATTATATTTTTAACATTTTTAGCAGTAAAATGCAGATATATGTGTACTTATGGATTTTTGAAAAAGTTATATTCAGGAACCAAACAAGCTAGGATTTATTTAGGCTCACTTACTTTTTGAATTTTGTGGTGTTGGTTAAACTCAGCAGAAAACAGCAAAAGCTTTGATAATGTGGATTCAATAAAGAAATGGAAATAAACTTCCAGAGAAATTTAGACACTGAAACAATAAACAAAATTGTGTGCTGAATATTGGTCCAGAAATGGTTTAACTGAAAAAAAAAATGACTTTTCCTTGAATTCTAGTATACATAATAATATGCAAACAATGTAAAGCTCCTTAAAATTTGTCCATTTTAGTACTCTCGTACAAATGCAAAGCCATACATTTACACGCACAAGATGGGTAAGGCAGTGATCCTGAGATCTAGCAGCAGGTTGAAGAAACTAGCAGTTACTTGGTGGGATTCTCACCCTGAGTATGTATGCTGATACATGTGAACTGAGTGACTGCACGGAGGACAGCAATGTGTAATAGTGGGGGCATGTTTGGGGTGCCTGTCATGCTTGTCTTTTAAATATGTACTGCTTGTCATGACATACAAATTATGGCCAGACTGTACCTCAAATATTTTTTTAAAAAAAGGGTAATAAATGAAAAAAAGAGATGAGAAAAAAAATGTCACAGGACAGTCCTGCTACAATGATATATATGGTTAATTTCTAAATTTCTGCGTAAAAATATGTAACTGTTTATTCATATTTTTAAAATAATTTTACTTTTTGAATTCATTTGCATATTTTGTAGAGACTTAAATTTTAACATATCAATACTTGATGGAAAATACATGCTCCCTCTTATGCCAAAGCTGTTTGGTATCCAGACAGATAGTGAGGTCAAACCCACCTGCACATGTTGTAGGGCAATAATAAGCTTCTCTTCTGGAGTGTTAACAACCTAAGTTTGCAGACCAAAAACTAGAGAAAAAGAAGGGCTGCAAGGACAGCCAACATTTTGGCCCTAGCCTTTCAAGGTCAATGAGAACTCAGGACATAGGAGAACCTGTACTGTAACATTGTATAACACAATTGTGCCTCAAATATTCTGATCAAGGAGATTATGGGACCACAGAGGAAAGTGATCAATGATGTAGAGTGTGCCTGGGGAGAGTCACATGGAGAGAAAACATTCTCTCAGGCTTTCACAGAGAGCAAATGGGTCAAGCAATGGCCTTGACTCATCCACATGGTTGACACTCACAAAGGTTCTACAAAGTGTGGTACAGGGTTTTGGGATAAGTCCTGAGGGGACTTGGCTGACCTTGTCAGATACAAAAGTTACATTTCTTGATATAGATAGGTCTTGCTTTATCTTGGTCTTAACCATCCAGCAGAAATATGTAGAAACGAGGTATGAAAAGTGAAGCCATGTTAATATGCACAGCTGTGGAAGGCTCAAGTCAACAGCTTCGGACATTGCCAGTCCTGTGGATAAAACACTACTATTGTGGACTACTGGACTAAATTGGAATATTTTGCTGAATTCATGCACCCACAATATTTGGATGGCAATGTAATACCCATCTCTGACAAAACCAAACAAAAAAAGGAGATATAAATGAAGGACAATTTTGTATCTGTATATACTAAATAGGATAGATATATAGCCACTTTCTCCTAATTCAATAAGACAGATCTGTACTAATAGCATGTGGACAGGATATCATGTCTGTATCTATTCTATGAATGACTAGTATAAAGACAAAAATATACAAAGTATTAATTGTTGCAACTCTCCTACCAACCTGTTTTGAAGCTGTCTCATTTTAATTTTTTTTCTCTATAAAATTAGTAAAAAAAAAAACCAAAAAACAAATTTAAATTATTAGTCATCAATGTCACAAGAAGTGCTCCTAAGAATGCCAAATTTAGTAACCTGGAAAGGATCATATATTCTCCATATTACTTGAAAAGCTTATAATCTATTTAGTAGGTATTGTAGAGAGAAATCACACATTTGACCCTCATTATCATTTTGAAAAATCATAAAGAAATATTTTTATCTAGTCTCTTTAATGATCTCTCTCAGTTGTCAGAGGAATAACAGTTTAAAATATTATTTAATGCAAGTACAATACTGTGAAATTACACGGCTCAGAATTTTTATGATTGGGATCTAATAAAAGGAAATAGATGCAATAGTGTGGCAATAATCACGGTCTGTTGATGGATAAGTAGTCAAAATTTTAATTCTGCAGCGTTGGAGAGATAGTCCATGGACGAGGATCCTGCTTAGGCAAGTGCAGGGACCGGGGTTTGATCCCAGGCGCGACATGTCATGCAGACCTACCCCTGGCCACGCTGAGCCAGCAACAAGACCCTGTGTGGAGGTGTAGGCCCGTAATTCCTGTGCCGGGAAGGCTGAACACAGGAGGATCACTGTGAGGACCAGCTGCATAGTGAGACCCTGTACCAAGTACTTTAAATAAATAAATAATAAAATGAAAATAAAAAGCATATTTCTGATAATAGTACCCCTTGCAAATTACTTTCTTCAAACAGACCCCTAGGATGACATTAAAACAATCTTTAGTCTTTTCATCGGATGAAGCTTCGATAGTAACATCAAGCATGGATGATTGCTGCGAGGACTGGGTACCTTGTAAGAGCATTTCATGGCAACAGCGGAAAGCTGATACATTATCAATGATGTGTCACCTGACATGGAGCGATGGGGTGAGATATTGGGGATCACAAAATCTCAGAAGTACCAGCCATTAAAATTTATTGTGGCAGGCTGGCTCTGAGGGTCTGCGAGGCAGAAATGGGGAGCTTAACCTGTCCCTTCCAGAGAAATATGCAGGTTCCTAAGAAACCTGCATACTTCCCATCTGTGAAAAGGAATTTGGGGTGCATCAGTTAAAAGAACTCTGAGTAGGATTTGGTAGAAGAGAGAAGATGCACTCAAGAGCAGAGGGTGGAGACAGGACGTGGTGGTGTGTGCCTATATTCTGGCACTGGGGAGGCTGAAAACAGGAGGATTAATAGGGGCTCAAGCTGCACAATGAGATCCTGCACAGAACAAAACAGCAACAAGCAAAGAGCAGAGGGTGGGTGCTCAGAGAGGCAAGGCACAGTACAGAGAAGGTGTGTCACACAGGCACAGGCCGTGACCAACACGGTGACTGCAGAGGGGTGCAAGCCACCCACCGACGTTGGATCTGGAGATATGTGTCAGGCGCCTCCACCGCCAGTGCCTTTGGACTGAAGGAGGGTTCTCAATTTTCTAGTCTCCTTTCTACCTAGTTTTATTTCTTCTGTCCTCCCTCAATGTCCGTATATATTATAAATGATTTGTTCTTCTTAGGTATTTTCCATAAAATATTCACTCATAAGAAAAATATTAGCATTTTGGACGATATTTTGTGGGGTGAGAAGATCATTTTGTGTTTATGAAGCTACTATAAACATGTCCCTAAGTGACAGCTTCATGTGAGAAAATATTCCTCCTCAATAATGATGCCACAGTACACTGTAGTCCTAGACTTGTTCGTTAAACTTCTTATAAAATCATTTTATCCGGAGTTTAAGGCATTTAAGAGATTATATTAGTGAATATATGGATTTACTGTATTGGTTCTGTTTTTGTCGTATTTATTGAAAGACCAGAGACCAGAGTCTTTCAATAAATAATAAGATTAGTCTCATCTCAACTTGACCCCTCATGTGCTTTATGAATTTGGGAAAGTTAGCCAGTTCTCTGGGGACCAGTCTTCTAATTTCCTGATGAAGTGATTTCCTCGCCTGTTACACGCAGTGAAGTAACTACTACCAAAGCTGCCTGCAAATATTAAATAACGCCAGATAAAAAGAGACCTACCGTGTTATTATGTAGCAAAATATTGACAGAAATGAAATCCACCTTCCCTCACTATGACATAACTGAATGAAGGACAGTGAGATTTGGATAACTGGAGTAACAGATTAGCTGCGGACAACTTAGGACAGAAATACGTCTGTGGAAAAGGAAATACCGGACGCAGAATTGAAGTCGGTGGAGTAAGAAAATCCTCCCTGTCGTGGACGCAAATTTCATCTCAATTTACAGCTTGCCTGCAGGAAGCGCGTCCTGCTTTTTTTCCTCCACCGCCTAGAATATAAACATCAGTACAGAAAAGAAAGCATCCATGAAGCAGAGCCTTGGAAATGTTCAGGCCCATTCTATAAATAAATGTTTCAGTCCTTGCTTACTGAGAATCACAACATACGTAGCACAAAAATCATCTCTGCCGAGAGCCGCCGATATATGCAGTTCTTTGGAAGTTGAGGAAAATCCCTCAGGGAAGACGCACTTGAAGTGTACACAATAGATGCAAAATGAAAAGAGAGTGAGGAGAAGACTACTTATTAATAAATTCTGCCAGCTGAAAAATATTCTGTAGTGTCTTTATTCAGGCTGGATCTCCCCGCCTAGCCCAGGGTGCCTCGGACTCATTGCTGTTCTCCGTCGGTCTTGCACGTGCCGGCTCTGATAGGTGCATTGTGTTATTGCACTAGACTCATCCGTACCTAACTAAAATATGGCACCGTAATCCAGGATATACTCCACTTTCTCATCTTTAATTTTTTTTCTTTCGTGCCTTTACACCCATGAAAATTACAACAAAGTTAGCCCAAACTGTATTCATGAAGGTTTACATTAATCAAATTAATTTCTTTTTACATTAATCAAATTAATTTCCTCTTAGCTAAGCTATACTAGACAAGTGTCCACCACCAGTCTTGCTGGCTGGCTCAGTGTGCCCCGGGGGCAGGTTGGCCCAGCATGTGGTGCCAGGAAATATGCTTAGTATTGAAGAAAGTTAGTTATTTGACCAATTAAATAAAGCCTTTACTTTTGCTCCTGCTAAATATGTAAGAAAATACATTTTTGCAATTTCATCCATTTGTAAAAGAACAGCACTGCTTGGTAGTTATATTAATGCTGCATGGAAGTTTTTTTTTAAGTAATTGTTATAGAAGCTGTATTTGGAGAAGTCTTTAAAGGACCTTTTCATACTTGAAGCCAGTAGAAAGATTGGAGGTACTTCAATTCAGCCAAAAAAACCAATATAGTCCAATAGTCCATAGTAATAGTGGGTTATCAGCAGAGCTGGCAACTGTCAGAAGTTGTGGTCTTGAGTCTTTTGCAGCCCACCATATAAATATGGCATTACATTTTAAACCTCGTGTTCACAATTTTCTGCTGGATGGTTAAGACCAAATTAAAGCAAGACCTGTATAAATAAAAATGTAACTTTTGTATCTGACAAGATCAGCCAAACCCCCTCAGGATTTACCATGGAACCACGTACAGTACCTTGTGGATCTTTTGTCCGTGTAGCCATGTGGATGAGTCACAGCCATTGCTTGGCCAATTTGCTCTCTGTGAAAGCCTGAGAGAGTGTTTTCTCTCCATGTGACTCTCCATAGGCACACTATACATCATCGATCACTTTCCTCTGTGGCCCCATAATCTCCTTGATCAGAAAATTTGGGACACCACCGAGTTACAGGATGTCACAGCAGAAGTTCTCTTATGTCCTGAGTCCTCACTGACCTTGCAGTGCTAGGGCCAAAATATTGACTATCTTTTTAGCCCATCTATCTGTCTAATTTTTGATCTGCAAACTTCAGTTGTTAAACATCCAGAAGAGAAGCTTAATGATCTTATTACCCTGTAACAAAGACAGTTGAGCTTCACGTCCCTATCCCCACTCAATTCAAAGATTTATGAATATGAAATGCCTTAGCATAAAATAAAACTGCTATTTTCTAACAACTATGGATACTCTAAAAGTTAAATCCCTATAGAATGTGGAAAAACAATTACACATTTTTACACAGAAATTTAGAAATCAATCCAGGAGAATATGTTGGGAGCCACAAATAGATCAACTGTGTGTAAGTGGGACTGGACCTCAGCGCCTGAAGTAAACAGGCTAACTCACTGCTGAGATAAGCATCCTGTCTGGTTAAGGTCAGCTATTAGTTTCTAGGTAATCTAGTGCCATGTGTAACTAACTTTAGAAAAGTATAAATAAAGGGTGATTTTGTTGTAAAAAACATATATATATATATATGGATATGGATAGATATACAGCTACTTTTACTTAGTTCATTGGGTAGAAAAGTTAGTACTAATTCTGTTTAAAGACATCATGTTTGCATCTTATCTTCTGAGTAACTACTCTGAAGACAACAATATGCAATTTATTAATTGTTGTAACTGTCCTACTAACCTGTTTTGAAACTATTTCATTGATATTTTATCTTTCTTTTTTCTCATGAAAATGAATAAAAAATTAAAAGAAATAAAAAAAGAAAATTATGAAAAAAGTAATTGGAGTAGGTTCAATTCACTGAGAAGTTCACCAACGTGTTTTCTGTCTCAGTTGTTTTGCAGGTGCTCACGGGCCTCTAGCTGTCCACTCGCCCGTTGCATACTTCCAAGGTTTCCCATGTCCTGCTAAGTGAAGGAAGGTAGTCTTACACAAATGGAGATTTATTAATAGAACACTGATAAGCATTTTAATAGCATTCATGTTTTGAGTTGGCATACAGAAATTATGTTCTATTTAAACATTACTGTCATCTTCTACTCATTCAATCAAAAACTACAATTTTGAAGTAAAAAGATACAGTACCGATTAAAAAAATTTTTTTTACATATACACAGCTACTATAAAAATTAAAATTATTTTAAAATAGGACAGAGTGCACAGGGTGTGCAGGGTCTCACTGCGTAGATCGGACTCGGAGTGATCCTCCTATTTACTGCCTCCCAAGTGCTGGGATTACAGGCGGGCGCCACCATGCCCAGGGTCAATCCGTCTCAGCGCACCTCAGGGGTGGGGCTGGCAAGGCAGGCCTCTAAATCTAACTCCCAGCTCCTGAGTCTGACAAAGCAGGCGCTTTAATCTGCTGAGCTACTTGACCAGCCCCCAAAATAGAATTTGATAAATTCTGACATAGATCTCTAAAACCATCATAATATTCAACTTTCCCAAACCTAATTTTTTTTTTCCAGTACTGAGGATTGAACTCAGTATCTTGCACTTGCCAGGCAAGCACTTATTCTACTGAGCTATCTCTCCAGTCCCAAAAAATTGAGAAGGATTTTTTTTCTTTTTTTGGCTGGCTCAGGCTGCCTTAAGGGCAAGTCTGGTAAGGTGTGAGGAGCTGGGGATCGAACCGCGGTATCCTGCGCCTGACTGCATTTGCATTTGCATAAGCAGAAGCTTAAACAACTGAGCTAACCGGCAGGCCCCCCAAACCGATTTTTATTTTCATAAAAATACAGTGATTTATGGTAAACTTATATGCAAACCTTACAAATTTCTAGTCATGCTTTGGTTGTTTTACTCGAATTTATTGTATTTTTCTTATTTACAAGAAGCTGCCTTGTACAATATTGCATCTTGAAAATCATTCAACACTTGGCTAGCCAGATGGCTCAGCAGACTAAAGCACCTGCTTAGGCAACAGCTGGGGTTCGATCCCCCTTCCAGTGTGTGTCATGCCGGCCCCACCCCAGGGGCGCGCTGAGATGGCAATTGATGCTGGGGATGGTGATGCACACCTGTAATCCCAGCATTTGGGAGGCTGCAAACAGGAGAATCACTAGGGGTCTGATTACACGTAATGAGACGCTGTAGATCCGGTAGACCCTGCCCTAACAATACCAAAAGAAATCATTCAAGGCTCAGTCCCAATGCAATATTCTTCATAAAAATTATCTGCTCCCTTTTCAGAAGAGCTTCCTTCTACTAAGTAACCATTGCTCCAAGATAGTATCAATATAAATAAAAATGCCTTTAGTGTTTAATCTTCCACCGAACCTGAAAGCTATCAAACTGTTTGTCAACAACAGTCCTGAGAGCAGAGAGTAAGTAGGATTTACTCATTACTACAGATAAAATACAGTTCACGTTCCACTGAGTAAGATGTAAAGTGAGGAAGGATAATTTTTCTAGCTTAAATTTTCAGGCACATTATTTTTCAAACTTTGGCAAGCATCCACACAAACATTGTAACAGAAAAAAGGAAAAAGCAGGGCCAGGGGAGATGGCCCAGTAGAATAAGTGCTTCCCTGGCAAGTGCAAGGGCCTGAGTTCAATCCCTAGCTCTACAAAAAGAAAAGAGGGAAGGAAAGAAAGAAGGAAGGAAGGAAGGAAGGAAGGAAGGAAGGAAGGAAGGAAGGAAGGAAGAAAGAAAGAAAGAAAGAAAGAAAGGAAAATAAAGGTGAATAACCTGAAACCTGAAAGCAGACAGCTCTGGTTTTACTAGTAAAAATTATTTATGGACACTAACACATGTGTATATAAAAAATACAGATACATATTGGCATTATGCGTACCCTATGATGCTTATGAAAATACAAATTTCTAGTTATTTTGTTAAACTGAACTTTAATGCATAATTTATCTAGAAAGTATATGATGAACTTAAATATAATACTAGATATTATTATAAAAGTTTGACTAGTGCAGTCATGTCAATTATAAATAGTAGAAAATCTTTTTCCCTATGAGAAAAAAGCAAAGCAATTTAATTCCGTAAAAATTATCTCAGAACAACTGCCCTGAATCGCATGTTCCAATAAGCCCTGGCTTCGGTCAGGGACTCTACAAAAATAATAGTGTGATGGGGAATATAATAATTAATAATTAATATAATAATTAATATGTCAACTGGACTGGATTACGAATTGCCTGAGTTATTGGTGAAGCACACTTCTGAGTGTGTTTGTGAAGACTATTATCATGTTGGCCTGAAACTGAGGTCAGGAAGACCGACCTTACTGTGGGGATGCTAACCAAAGGCATAGTTGGAAAACAAGGATAAGAAGGAAGTTTGTCTCTGTGGGAAAGGCTGCAGTCGGCTTGAGCAAGTGCACCTCCACTGTCATTTCGTGTGGATGTCAGGCTCTGGTTTCTGCAGCCTTCCAATGCAATTGCGTATCAGGGACTCTTCATAGATGGTCAGGGCCCTGAGTCTTGGGCTGCTGTTGCCTCCTCGATCCTTGCTGTTCTGTAGCTTCTGTCTTCTTGCTGGATGCCTCTAGCTCTGCCCCCTGTAGCAAGCCCAAACATTAAATCCCCTTGCATAATTGCACTTATATTTGCTATTGCTTGTATTCATTTATAGAGCCCCAAGCAAAACAGTAGAATGCAGTTGGAAATTCTATATGGGCACTTACAGTATCCTAAAGTTTGATCTTTACACATTATTTTATTGTTTTCAAGATAAAGTGCACAGTGAACCTGACAAGTAAAACAGGTAGAAATAGTAACAATTTGGGCTGATGAAATAGCTCAGTGGATTAAAGTGACTGCAAGCAGGCACAGGGTCTGGGGGTTCAATCCCCAAGCCTGCCGTGCTGGCTCCATCCCTGGGGCGCACTGAGACAGTGATTGAGATTGAGCGTGGCAGTGCACACCTGTAATCCCAGCACTTGGGACTCTAAAAACAGGTGGGGCACTGCGAGTCTGACCTGGTAGTGAGACCATGTACACCCTGTAAACCCTTCCCTAAAATACAAAAGAAAGAAAGAAAGAAAGAAAGAAAGAAAGAAAGAAAGAAAGAAAGAAAGAAAGAAAGAAAGAGTAACAGTTTGAATTTCTTTAAGAAGTACAGCAAGGCTGGGGCGATAGCTCAGTAGTCTAAGCACTTGCCTGGCAAGAACAAGGACCTGCGTTCCATCCCTGGAACACTGGGTGCACTCTGCCGCTCTGGAACCTGCCAGAGAGGCTGACATAGGAGGATCACCACGAGTTTGAGCTGCATAGCAAGGCCCTGTGCCAAATAAATAAATAAATAAATAAATAAATAAATAAATAAGTATAGCGAATCGAAAAAGAAAGAGAAGAGCAAATGTGAATAAGTACAAGATTGGGCTGCAAAATTATCCTTTATGTAAGAAAATCTAATGCAATAATGCATAGTTAAAATATAAAATTAATTAGAGATATCAAAAATGGGTATTATTTATGTAACTATTCAATATCTTCCTGGTCATTATCATTTTTTGTAAAAAAATGAGATCAAGTCAACAACTTCCACAATTTCCATTTTTCATTTGTGGAAAAACAGAAAACTTGTAACTTTTCTGTGTCCACCTTTTTTTTAATTTGTGCATTTGGTCCAGGGTCTGAGCACACAGCTTGGACTCGTAGTGAGCCTCCTGTTTGCAGCCTCCCCAGTGCTGGGTCTTGCACCACCACACAAGGGTCTTCGTGGCCATCCCAGCACTCCCAGGGGCGGGGTGATGCCACCAGGGGTGCCTGGATACAGCCCCGGTCCCTGCACTTGCCTAAGCAGGTGCTTGGTCTGCTGAGCTACTCGCGGTCCCTTGTATTCATCTTTGAAACACGAAATAAGCATTAAAGTAGTAAAAACAAAGCCAGACATAATGAGCTCTAAGAAAGAAAACTGGAGCCTGTTCAAGATGGCAGTGAAGCACGGCCAGTAGGCACTGTTTCAATTCTTGTACCCCACTAAATCAAAGACACAGGCTTTTGGTGTCAGACAGCTGCCTCTGGTAGGCTGCCAATGATGTTCTATGAGATTGTTTATAAAATATCTTGCTACTACGGGAGGCCGGTGAGAAGCTCAATGATATTTTACAAGTAGCCTATCTTCAGGTATCATTTAGAATACAAAAATTTATGGAAGATAAAAGAATGTTTAGAACTACCATAATAAAATCAGCCCTATAAAATCCTTGATTTATCTTTTTTTTTTCTTTGTATAAGGCAGAGTGTACACAGTATACAGGTCTCACTGTGGAGATCCTCCTGTTGACAGCTTCCCAAGTGCTGGAATTACAGGCTTGCGCCACCACACCCAGTCTCAATCACCATCTCAGTGCCCCCCAGAGGTGGGGCCGGTGCAGCAGGCCAGGGGATCTAACTCCTGGCCCCTACATCTGCCTAAGTAGGCTCTTCGATCCATTGAGCTATTTGGCCGGCTCTGAGTTTATCTTTCGTTATAGCTGAGTAATACTCCATTGTATAGAAATACCGCAAGTTTTTATCCGTTCCTCAGCTGATAGGCATTTGAGTGGCTTCCAAGCTTTAGCTACAACAATCACACTATCATAGACATAGATGCACACATAACACCAGGGTGTGATGTTTTCAGATCACTAAGAGCAATACCCAGGAGGGGAATAGCTGGGCTGAATGAGACCTCCCATCCTAGATTTTGAGAAATCCCCACACTAATTTCCATAGGGATTATACCAGACTGCACTCCCACCAAGAGTGGAGGTGGGTGCCTTGTACCTCAGAGCTTCTTCAGCACTGTTATTGGTGGGTTTCTTTATGATAAGTATTAGTTCTGGAGTGAGATAGAATCTCAGTGTTGTTTTAATTTGCATATCTTGAATGACCAGAACTGTGGAACATTTTTCATGTGTCTATTTGCCATTTGTACTTCTTCCTCTGAGAAGTGTGTATTCACCTTAGATGCTTATTTCTTGATTGAGTCTTCAAATGTGGGGGGCCTAATTTGTTTTAGTCCTTTATATATTCTAGATAGGAGACATCTGTCAGAGTGACTATCGGTTAAGATTTTTCTCAATTTATGCATTGTCTCTTAGAGGCTTTTATAGGTAAACAGATGGAACTAGAGGCTGTACTCGTAAGTGAAATAAATCAGATACACATGTGTAAACACTGTTTTGCTTCCCCTCATGTGAGGACCTGAAGCAATAAATATAATTTGAAAGGTACAATAAACGCAGTAAAAGGAAAAGAAGCTGAACACAGGAATAAATGATTGAAATGGAGGAAAGGGGAAAAAAGGAATGGGAAAAATCATGTAAATATGTACACAGGACAGCTATGATGTTAGTACTTGTAATTTCTATTAGTGTTTTGAAGGTAGCACTCAATGCTTAAAATTTTACTTTGACGAATTTTATACACTAGTGTCATTAATCAGGGCAATTACATTGAAGAGAGCAATGTGCACTATAACAGCCACTGTTGGATACTCTTCATTTTGGGGCCAGGGAGATGGCTCAGTAGAATAAGTGCTTGCCTGGCAAGCGCAAGGTCCTGAGTTCAATCCCCGGTACTGCAAAAAAACAAAACTAAACAAAAAAACCCTCTTCATCTTCTCTGTGTGCGTGTGTGTGTGTGGTTTGTTGGTTTCTCTTAAATGTGTATCATTTCTAAGGTCTTATTTATCTTTTTTATACTCTCTTTAAGATAAATTAAAAAATAAAAAGGATAAGGGAAAGTCAAGGTTTAAGAAAAGGAATAATGTTTTAATTGTGTGACCAATCCTCATGCCTGTATCTGATAGTCTGAGCAACAAATTTGATGGCAATAATATGTAATATAGCAGCCATTGCTAATTGCCTATACTTGTTTTGAAATCCTGTACGACTTTTTGTCTTATGTTGTTATATTTTTGTCTTTGTTCTTGTTATTTGCTTTTTCTCTTTAAAATAAAAATGCCACATTTATTCAAAGATATTGTTAATTCAAAAGTTAAATATGCGGATGATGTGTGAGTTTATTTTTTAAACAAATGTATACATTTTCATTAGCTAAAAATCAAAATCCTATTCAGTCTGTGTGCTGGTATATAAATATATTCATATAATGGAAACTCAGGCCAAAACATACATTATTTGGAAATTCTCTGAACATATTGATAACGGTAAACTTGATTTGACATTGAAGTAATTTTTATATAGTTTGATTATTTTTATGTCTTAAAAATACTTGGCTTTAAAATAAATAGGCTCTTCTATCATACAGGATTCCATGTCAGGCTGATGCTCTGTCATTCTTGAGGTGAAAGGTGTTTTAAATGTAAGTTGCAATTTCGTGGATCATGTGATGATACAAAAAGAGACCAATCATTGCTCTCGGTGTAAATTAGGTTTAGGGAGACATAAAGTACTAAAATAATGTATCCAGGCAACATGACTTTTAGGATTTAGCTGCTCAGTAAAGTTATGATTTATCTAAAAAACTGTATTCTTTGGGGAGAAGAATTTTTTTTCCTTTTTTTATGTATTTAGGACAGGGTCTACCGGTCTCACTATGTAGATTGGTCTCGGATCCTCCTGTTTTCAGCCATCCAAGTGCTGGGATTATAGGCATGTGCCACCAAGCCCAATCTCAATTGCCATCTCAGCGCACCCTGGGCGCAGGGCCAGCACGGCATGCCAGGGATAGAACCCCAGTCCCTACATTCTGCCTAAGCAGGTGCTTTAGTCCCCGGAGCTATCTGACTGGCCCTCATTTTCTTATTTCTTATGATGGTTTTTCTCTACACTATCTGAAGGAGGACTTGAGCTTTTAGCTTCAATGAAATAAAAATTCATCAATTTTTGTCATTGAGGAAAATAAATGTTGACTCTGAGATTCTAACTAAGAAAAGTGTCTCCTTCTGGGAAAAGAAAATGGCAAACACAAAACATATTTTAGCACATTGAGCCATAATTTATCTGAGCCCTCAGAGTGACTATCAGTTTAGAGCCCATCTTGTTGGTTTTTCAATACTTAACTTTATTTTTATTTTATTGGCAGAACCGGGGATTGAACTCAGGCCCTTGTGCTTGCCAGGCAAGGGCTCATTCTACTGAGCCATCTCCCCAGTCCTTATGCTTAACTTTAGAAATGATCATTACAGTCACGCTGTCTCCCAAGGGCCACTCACAGAGGGGACAGAAATAATGGCGACGTGGCTCCTATGTAGACTCTTAAGGGTCACGGAAAATAATTTTGGTATCAGCAATAATTAGGAAAGAGCGTTCTAGGAATCTTTATGCAGGTTGATCATGGGAAACTGTGTAAATAAAATAACAAATGTGTTTTATTTTATCTTTTAAATAGAGAAAAAATAATAAAGACAACATTACAAATTTACTAAACAAGATGATAGAAATTCAACAGTGGAAATTATATTGCATTGTTCTCTTCAAATTAGTTTTTCATATTACCAGATATAAGCATGCAAAATTAGTCAAAAATTAAAAAGAAAAAATTGGTGTTAAATGTTCCTTTAAATAAACAAATAATAATCTACAGTACAATTATCCCAGCTATCCTTCTATCTATCTATCTATCTATCTATCTATCTATCTATCTATCTATCTATCTATATCATCTTTTTCCTTCTTTTTTTCTTTCTTTACTTCTTCCCTTTATCTCAGTTGTTTCTTTCCTTTGAGCAGTTTCTCTTCCTGTGACAATATCGGTTGTAAATTTCAGATTTTATTTACTCAGCTGGTTCTTACACTATGGAGACAATATTGTGATTACATATCTGGATCTGATTTATATTACTTATGAGAATGATCTCCAGTTGCATCCATTTACCTATAAAAACATTAAGTTTATCTTTTTCTTATTTGTTTATTTGGAACTTTAGAGAAGGGTCTACAGGGTGTTCAGGGTCTCACTACTAGATTGGACTCGTAGTTATTCTCCAGTTTGCAGCCTCCCAAGAGCTGGGATTACAGGTGCACGTCACCACGCCCAGTCTCAATCGCCCTCTCAGCATGCCCTGGGGGCGGGGCCGGCATGGCAGGCCCTGGGATCAAACCCGAGGTCCCTGTGCCTGCTTGAAGGTACTTTAATCCACTGAGCTATTTGGCCAGCTCTAGGCTTATTTCTTTTATAGCTGCATAACACTCCACGGTATAAAAATACTATAGCTCTTTTATTCTTCTCTAAGTTGATGGGAATTTGGCTTGTTTCTAAGATCTACATATAACAAATAGTGCTGCTATAAACACGGGTGCACATATATTGCTATGATAAACGTGGGTGCTGGAATAAATGTAGTCTTTTAATAAAAGGTGCTGGAAAACCTGGCTTTCTACATGCCACAGGCTAAAATTAAACTCATATCTATCACACCACACACTAAACTAGAATAAAGATGGATCAAAGATCCAAATATTGAAACAGAAACATTAAATCTACTGGAAGGGAGAGTAGATAAAAATCTTGAAGACATAGGTGTAGGTAGAGAATTCGTAGACAAATCAAACTGCTTTGCAAATACTTCAGAGAATCAGCAGCTGGGCTCTGATCTTATTGAGGTTTCTGTGCATCAAAAGAAATCACTAAAAGAATAAAGAGAAAACCCACAAATTAGAGAAAAGCAATTATCCCACTGTCTTTTAGACAAAGTCTAGAATATGTAAAAATTTAAAGAAAAAAACAAGAAGCCCAAAATTCAAAGACACAATCCAAAATGGGTGTTAGAGATGAGAACACACTTTTCAGATGAAGGAATAAAAATGACAAATATCTATATCTATATCTATATCTATATCTATATCTATATCTATATCTATATCTATCTATCTATCTATCTATCTATCTATATGAAAAATGTTCAAAATCCTTGGTCATTTGAAAAACGCAAATTTAAACAATACTAAAATTCCATCTCATCCAAGGGAGAATGTCTGTCACCAAGAAGTCAACCAATAGCAAATGCTGGAAATGCTGTGCAGGGAAAAGGAACCCTTCTCCACTGCTGGCGGCAGTGCAGATTGGTACCACCACTGTGGAAATCAGTGTGGAGATTCCTGGAATACTACGGTTAGAGGTCCCACTTTACTCATCGATTCCCCTTCTGGGTATTATTCCAGAAGTATGAAAAGAAATGTTTTATATTTGTGAAGAAGCTAAGGACAATTGAGAAAATAGGGTTAAGAATTTTTCAGAAATATTATAACAATTAGGGCAGTCTTTACATTTTCTATATTAATCATGGAATGTTACAGAGTGATTACATAAATAATTTGAGGTGGCCTGATTTCTGGGGAGTCAGTCTAATAAATTTAACATATAACTTGTCTGTACTTCAACTATTAATCAAATCCCTGACATTAATGTCTGCTTCGTGGAAAATGGGAAGAAGAAACATGGCGTAAGTTCATAACTAGTGCTGCATAGCCCCACAGGATATATCTTACAATTCTGACAATTTGGCACTTCTCCATTTCTATGCTAAGCACCATGATTTGTTACATGGATACACATATCGTACTATTCTGCATTAATGTCCTGTAGGCCTATAAGATTTGTGTTAAACTGAATGCACTGTAACTGGATTCATTTTATTTAGTTTGCTGATGAAACGAGTAGAGCCTTGTTGGCATCATTTCTCATTCAGTGTGACTATTTAAAAAGTCATTTCAAGTTTATTTTTTAATTCATATAACTTGATGTTTCTACAAAGACTTTTTTGAGTTTCTACTTTGCTTAAGCCGTGGTTTTTGTCTGCAGAATATATTTACAAATAGTTCAATGTTTTCTGGTCACACTGTGCTTCTTGATAGCAAGAGCCAGATGCATGTAAGAGGAACAGATAGGCAAATACATAGGCATTATACTTCCTGATCGCAATGGTATCATAAATGTGTAACAATCAAAACAATGTGCTATTTGCATGAAACAGATATATAGCTAAGTGGAACACAAGGTAGAGCAGATAAATAGACTCAAAGATACATTACTAACTATTTTTGGTAAGGTGACAAGAAGACATAATGGAGAAAGTCAACATCTTTAATAAACGGAACTAGGAAAAGTAACTCAGGGGTAGTGTGCTTACCATACATGAAAAAGGCTGTGAGGGCCAAAAATGTAAAAGCATTTTGCAAAGAAAGAGATAAGTGTGCAAAGAAAAAGAAGCGGTGCAGTTTAAAGGTAAAAATGAGTACTAATTCCACACTGAGTGTAAGCACTACATAGTGCTAACGTGTACCAATAAAAGTAAAAAAAAAAATTACAAATAAAAACAGACTAAAAATTAAGTAGTATTTCAATGATGAAGTAAGCCAAGGAAATTATATCATTTTGAAACTTCTGAAAGCGGGGGCTGGGGAGAGAGCAGAGGATCGCTATGAATTTGAGCTTCATAGTGAGACCCTGTACTCAATACATAGATGAAGCAAAAAAAAAAAAAAAAAAAAAAAAAGAAGGAAAGTTCTGAAAGAGTATTGAAAATATCGATTAAAATATTGTATTGTAATTTTTAATTGAAATCAAAACTGACATTTTAATACAAATATTTACAGAAATTTATAATAGTGATACAGTAAAATGGTATTAAAGTCCATGAACGATGTACTACAGTTTCCAAATAATTTCTCCTAGTTTATAGGCTGAATTTTATTAGAGTTTTACTTTGATGTGCAGAAGCTATTTAACATTTTTAAAGAAGTTTTAAATGTTTTAAACATTTCATTTTATGTTGGACCAGATGTTTACTCCTGCAGGTGTGGTCTGAGCTGTTGAGGGGACGTCTGAAACGTGATTGTGAAGCACAACGCCAAGGGTCATTTTCCCTGCGTTCTCTGCTAACATTTTCATGATTTCAGATACTCTGCTAAGGTCTGTAAAATCACTTTGCTTCTTGCATATGATGTATATGGCTCTAATTACTTTTTCTTTTTTTGCTGTGAATATTAACTTTGCCTAGTTCTATTTATTGAAGCTACTGTCTTTCTCCATTATATCTTCTTGACATGTTGCCAAAAATGACCTAATGATATAAATTTTGGTCTGTTTATAGGCTCCACATTTGGTTCCAGTTACTGCATATCTGTTGCACGCTAATAACACATTGTTTTGATTGCTACACATTCATAATATCATTGAACTCAGCAAGTATGATGCCTAAAAATTAGTTTTTTGTGTGCTTAGGTTATTGAGGTCATTGATAGTTTTGTAGGAACTGAGGTTTTATATTTTTTTACTTTTTTGAAGAATAACTTTAGAATTTTGAAGTATTATACTAGACCTATATATGCTCTTGGAAGCATAAATGATTTACTATACACACACAACACCGAAGAAAAACTACAACTATAAGTATTCTCATAACAATGGGGTAAGAAACATGTATGACTTAGATAATTATGTATAACATAAATATCTATTGTCAGAGAGACACTATTGCATGCAAAAGTATATGAAAGAAAACACTAAATCCTACAACCAAATTATACACATTATTTCTAAGTATAACATTTACTACTGTTGTCCATATCCTAAATTATTACAAATAATTGTGAAGATATTTAGAAACAAGAGCCAACCAAAGAGCTCAGTGGATTTAAGTGCCTGCAAGGAAGCACAGGGGCCAGGGGTTGACCCCCAGGCCTGCTGTGCTGGCCTCGCCTCCAGGGAGTGCTGAGAGGGCAATTGAGGCTGGGTGAGGTGGTGCGAGCCTGTAATCCCAGCTCTTGGGAGGCTGTAAGCAGGAGAATCGCCATTAGTCCGATCTCCTCAGTGAGATCCTGAACACACTGTAGACCTTTCCCTAAAATGCAAAAAAAAAAAAAAAAAGATGTAGAGACTATTTTAAAATTATATGTGGTTATCCATTATTACACATTAAGCTGCTACATTAGTAAAAAAACAGCACTAATAGGAAACTCAAATAGCTTTCTACTAAGTATTTTACTTTTTAAAAGAAATTTTCATAGAAATTTCCAGGTTTAATTTTATTGAGGATTTCTCTCTACCATTGAAAGAAGAATTATTCTTAAATTTGTATGAATATTATGGGAAAATTGAAAATGTGAGAAAATTGCCAAACACATTCTAGGAAAGGGTAACACCTTTGGCAACGAATTTCACAAGGATGTTACTGAAAGGGATGTGTGAGGCACTTCCTCTTAGAGTCAGCAGTCAAGGATGTTTTTCTGGTTAATATTTTAACTTTATCGGTACTTGTCCGCCACTCACAACGAGCACGTGTCCCCACAGGATGTTGGAACACATACCTGATTTGCTTTAGTTACCTTTGGCACCCCTTTCCCCACCCCTTCTCCATTCTTGTTTTTAAAACATTTTTATGAATCAAAGCTTAGGGAAGATTGACACACCTGGCACAAAAAGTTTAGATTCAGAACCACTTGTATACTTTAATGTTACAACTTCAGACAATGTATGTCACCATCTGCATAAATTGAAGCCCAGGAATTATTTGTACAGAGGCATCAGAAATAAGAAACTATGGTTAAAAAAATAGGAAAATGAAATTACCTTCTTCTCTCCCCCTATACCCACTACCTCTCTGCTTTTTGCAGCATCAGATGTATTTATTTATCTTATAAGAACTTGTAAAGTTAGTTATTATATATACATCTCAAACACCAGACTATTGAGCCAAAGAGTATCTCAAATATATAATTCAATGAATAGAAAGACTTGTACTAATAGAGTTTGTGGACAGGATGTCATGTTCACATCTTGTACTATGAATACCCACTAAGAAGACAACAACACGTGATGTATTAATTATTGAAGCTGTCCTACTAATTGGTTTGCAAACTGTCTCATTGCTATTGTTTCTCAATAAAATTATTAAAAAAATATAATTGTACTAAGTCAAAGTACAATTTTATGCACATTATCTACATTGGATTAAAATATATTTTAATATATGCCATCTACATACATACTTATGTATATGCGTATATGATACATATAGATATATGTATGATGCATATAAATATAGTTATACATATAGATGCTATCTAGAGAGATAGCTTTGCATATAAGAGAAATTATGTTATACTTAAATTTGTGTTTGTCCTTGTTTCACTTAATATTCTGTTCCCAAGGGACATCCATTTTTCTGAAAAAACTGAAATATAACCTTTTATATGTCAGAGTAGTACTCCATTGCAAATAAATACCACATTCTTATCTATTCATGTTTTTTTGTTGGTTTTTTTTTTGCAGAACCAGGGATTGAACTCAAGCCCTAGCTCTTGCCAAGCAAGCACTTATTCTACTGAGCCATCTCCCCGGCCCTCATTTGTTGATAGACGAATTTGGAGCCTAATATCATGTGCTCTTTATATATACTAGATATTAGTCCTTTGAGGAGCAGCTGAGTAGAGGAATTTTTTTTTTTCTTGTATAGATTGTCTCTTCTATCTGGCCACAGTTTCCTTTTTAATATGATATGAATTCATCTGTTGATGCTTGGAATTATTTCTTGTGCAAACAGAGTTTTCATTTTTTAAATGCATTATGAAGATATGGTTAGAAAATGTTATAATTTCTGGTACACCATTATGCGATCCACAGTTAACACACAAAAAAAGTAAAAGAACATTTGCATAATAAGATAAAAGAACATTATTTGATCATCTGACAGAGCAATAAAAAGGAGATAAAATAATATTCAAAGTGCAGAAGTCTGGCCAGCAAGATAGCTCAGCAGACCAAAGTACCTGCTCAGGCACGCTAAGGCAAGTACAGGGACCTTGGTTCTTCTCTCCCTGGGACTGCACGCCACACCAGCCCTGCCACCAGGGTTGGCTGAGCTGGTCAGAGTTCAGGTGTGGTGGCACACACCTTACTCCCAGCACTGGGGAGGCTGAAAGTAGGAGGATCACCACGAGGCTGAGCAGCACAGTGAGACCTTGCAACAACCAAATGTATTAACATAAATAAATACATAAATAAAATGTAGAAGTCATGAAACAGGTTACAAGAATGAAATGTTATCAGAATTAAAAATATAAAAACATAACATCCAAAATTTCAATGAAAAATGCACCTAAGTTTGCATTTTAAATTTTAATTACAGGACCGGCCAAATATCTCAGAAGATTAAAGTGACTACAAGCAAGTGAAGGGGCCAGGTTCGGTCCCTGGGCCTGCCATGCAGACCCCGCCCTCAGGGTGTGCTGGGATGGTGATTGAAACTGGGCGTGGTGGCACGTGCCAGTAATCCCAGCTCTTGGGAGGCTGTAAACACGTGGATCTGATCTAGTAGTGAGACCCTGAACATCCTATGGACCCTTCCGTAAAATACAAAAA